>NW_027310227.1:27500-142610 GCF_047496795.1 Chiloscyllium punctatum | reverse complement strand
TAGTGTGGCCGAGTGGTCTAAAGCGCTGCATTAAGGCCGCAATCTCGTCTGAGGCGTGGGTTCGAATCCCACCGCTGCCTTTTCTTCGGCACAGCTTGTTAAAATGCTGTTTCGATCCCTGCTGCATTTCTGTTGAAAACAGAAGTCTCTGAAAGACCTCATTTGGAAGGTGTCTGTCATTATTCAACGTGCGAGAATTGGCACCAGAGATCCTGAATCATGTTTTGGAGCAGTTCGCACGTTGGTGGCTCATTCAATCAGCAACAGCAATGAAAGAAATTACACTCTCAGAGGGACCTTTGGACTTTCACCAGAGCTGCAACTTCCTCACTTCCCCACTCGCCCTCGCCGTTTACATTTTCCTGCTCGTCAGTGATTTAAAGAAATCCAAATGGATGCGATGTCATTCTGTAGCCTCTTTGTAGATTCCTCCGTTTCAGTTCCAACATGGCTTATATCTCGGGCTGTACAGTAATACTAGCGATGCCACGAAAGCACCCCTGTTCCCTCAATGCTATAACAGGCCATTTGTTTGAATAAAATTATCCTCCAAAGAGTAACCCACCCAAACACTTTTTCCGATCATATTTCTTCACATTTACAGCTGACTAATACACATATCCCTGAACACAATGTGCGATTTAGCATGGCCAGCTCACCTAACCTGCACATGTTTGGATTGTGGGAGGACACGACAGCAAAGTCGCATCGACTTGGGGAGAACGTGCAAAGTCCCCACAGTCACCCGAGGAGAGAATCAAAACAATGTCCCTGGCGCTGTGAGGCAGCATTGCTAACCACTGAGGTACCATGTAATCTTATGCAATCAGTAAAATCAGTGAAAGATATGAAAAAAACAAGTTTCAAATGAACACTCTCCGGCATTGTCAACGCATGTCAATCTTGCATTCAATACGAATAGGTGTATGGAAAACAATAAAAAACAAAATCCCGGCAATTCATGAATAAACAATAATTAAAAGTTTAATTTGATCAAAGGTCATAACAATGTTTCGATGAATTGCAATTTTTAATGACACATGTAGGTAATTAGCTAACTAATGAATAATTGGAAGTGGCATATATTTACTTAATGAAGAAAGCGACTTGTTTTCCCTTTGTTACACAGCAGCATAATAATGTGTGTGTGTGTGTTCGAAATGTTTCAATCAAGCTCTTTCTCACAAAATAACTGATGACTTACGATCACTTAGCCTTGTCACCTTTAAAACCACAACATTGTCAAATATTTTCCAGGAATTTACAACCAGAAGAACTAGTTAACTTCTTTTCATAGGAACCCAAAGAGAATAAGTAGTGGACACTGTGAATTCGTTGAGTCAATGCAAGAATTCAACTGAAGACAACATCACTTCTTTCCAAAATGTTCAAAATTTTAAAAAATCAGAATTTATTGCCATTGTTGAATGAAAGAATAGAGATGCTAATTCATTTTCATTTGATTTTGTTGCATGAAATATCCGTAAGCCGTATTATGATTACAAGCACAATAAATGTGAGCATTGAAGTCAAATATAATTAATTGAATTCAACGATGTTTCAACAGGCAAAATAAAAATTGATATTTACAATGATTGAGAGATTGTGCACTGCAATATCTTTGCAGTGGTTCATGTACTGTGCCGTAAATCCAAATTTGTGCAACCTACTAGATTGAATAATTATTATTTTTATTCTAAATCAGCAACAATTTAATTTTCAAAGTCTGTCAATGCATTAAAGAATAATGAATAATCTCTTTTTGCAAGTGATTGAGCAATGTCTGGAAATGAACTGGAATTATTTCAGTTAAAAGTAATTACATTTCCCTGAATTTTAAGGCTGAGATTACAGTGATCATTTAAATGAGCAAACATCAGATATTTGCAATGACGTTAGATGGGAAGTCATTGGTTTCTTTGTGGGGTAGGTGACCTGAAAAATAAAGGCATTTTCATACTGTACTATTCGTACTCAGAAATAATGGATTAAATCTAAATGTGAATCTCATTATACTTGTTCAAAAGACTTATTTATAAATAATTGTGCCATTACTGTAATGGCAATGACTTGATAATGAATGCTGTATTTTGAAGAATTAAAATGATACAATATTTCAAAAGCACTTTGCTGTGATGTTGATTTGATATTTATTAAGATCAGTAAACCGAGGCATAAAACATAGTACCTAGCTTTAGGGATTGAAGAAAAATGAGCCATTCTGTGATTATTGAGCAAAATTCTTCTTTTTTAAGTAAAAAATGTACGTAATACAAGAATTGTGAATTTCCATACACCGGATTCCTTGTAGAGATATGATACATCAATTTATATGATCAATATTATGATCAATGTTGAAAGATTTGTGTCAGAATTTGGAAGAGAATTCGTAAGTCATGAAAGTGAGCTTGAAACTGAACAATGTAGTCAATGACATGTGGCGTATATGCGATTTTAATAATATTGTCATTTTTGGACAATGATGAATAATGTTGGAATAGAAATGCCAAAAATATCAACATGGCCAAAGCAATTCTTTTCTTACAATGAAATGAAAACAATAATCATTTTGTAGCAGGCATGATTTGAAATAGCAGTTTTTTAAATATGACATATACAGTGAAGACTAACCCTTTTTCAAAAATGTAGGAACTTCACGAATTTAAAATGCAGTATTTGTTCAAATTGTAATACAATGGTTATAATTTGAATTGTCTCTTGTAAACACACAACAAAAAAGGAGCTTAAAGATTGTTAGATTGACAAAAATTTGCTTCCCAACGTTATTGTAGTATCCTCAATATCTGTGATAAAGTAGAATTATTGGTTTAAACAATATAAATCAACATGAACGACTGAACTGAAATATAACACATCAATTGCATTAACTGCATAGAATAGTAAATAAATGCTTACTGCTGTCATTTGTCCCAGGAACAATAAGACACTTACTCAGGTTATTCCACTGAATAGTAATCAGCTGATGATGAATATCTTTGTGTCGCTTTATGTGCACTGTTTTGTGTGAACATTGATTTCAATAAATTTAGATATTTACATGAATTAGGAACAGGCTGATAACTGGGTGTGAAAGATCTTATTTAAGATTAGACAATTTTTAGTATTCTCTAGGTTTGCTGAACAAAACACAGTTAAGTCATCATACAATAAACTGGATTAGAGAGAAATATGCAAAATTCAATTTCAAATGGATGCACTCGGATATTTTCACAACATTTCAATCTTACATTCAATATAAATAGATGAGTGGAAAACTAAAAACAAATTTAAGACAACTCATAAACAGATCAATAACTAAAAATTGATATATAGTAGGAAGTCGCATTTGTTTATTTAACTGAACAACTTGATTTTTTTCTCGTATTTACACCTTTGAAGCATCAAGTTCTATGTGCAGTCTGAACTCAGCTCTTCAGAACAAAAGAAAATCAAGGAATATCTGTACTTTGCATATTTCATCTTTGTGAGTGCAACATTATCAAATATTTTGCAAAGAATATTGATTGAGTGGAATTAGATACATTCTGTTATTCGTGGACTGAAGAAAATATATAGCAGATATTGTGATTATTGGAATGAACAACAAATGAAAACATATCTAATGTTGAATTGAAAGGCAATTCATTCGATTCTTAGATATTTTCTTATCAACATTCAGAGCTGCTCTGGCACAGCTCTGTGCAAGGTGGGAATTGAAATTGTACCCTCTGGTCTGGTAACAGAGACACGACCAGATGTGCACAAGATTCCTTCATAACATTCCCAACCAGGCTGGGCAGGGCTGAAAACTAATCAGATGTTTATTGTAATAATTGGATTGGAATTAAATGGTTGGATACTGTGTGTAATCTACTTAAAATTCAGTAGCAATTTACAATAATGATGGGAGTTAACAAATGTCTTAATTAAACATGATTTTTATGATCACTTGGGGAATGACAGCTTGACAGGATGGTGTGATTAGTGTGCATTATATATAAAAAATTAATTTAATTATTCTATATGGTCAGAAGTTTCTCATTTTCTGAAATGCAGATTAAAATGTTTTTGATAGACATGTAAATTGGAACAAAATGATGAATTGGTTCGTCAATGTGCCTATTCAGCTGAAGACAACTTTCATTCTTTCTGAAAATGTACGATTTCTAAGAAGTCACTATTTCCTGTGATTGTTTAATGAAATAAGATAGATGCCAACCTTTTTTTGTATGCTTCAAAAAATTCATGGGGATTTGAATGATTTTGCACATGAAACATATTCAATTGTAATTGTGATTAAAAACACAATAAATGTTAACATTAAAGTGATTTCCAATCAAATCAATTCAAAAGTGTTTCCAAGTTTAAACTGAAAAGCAATATTCAGAATGATTGAGTGATTGTACATTGCAACGTCCTTGCATTAGTTATTGTATGGAAACATAGTTCCACATGTCCACCCCTTACCGAATTGAACAATTATTAGGTATTGGCAACAAATCGATTTGAAAACTTTTATTAATGAATTTAAGAATAATGAGTTATCTCCTCTTCCTATTCCACTGAGTAATGTTCAGAAACGAAGAGAAAAATTGCAGTGTAAAATAACTGGTATTCTCTGAATTCCAATGGCTGAGAAGACTGTGATCTTTCAACTGAGCAAAAGACATATATTTACAAATGATGTTGCAATGGCAATTATTGGTCTTTTGTGGGTATATTGGCCTGATCAAACAGGTTTTAATATTGTAGCACTCACACTAAGAAATATGGAAGGTATTAAAAGCACATTGTTTTTGTTATAAAGCCGAAGTTAAAGTATTGCATAATTATTGTAATTGATCATTGTTTCTAAAATCCTGATAAATAAATTGACTTAATATTTTGAATGCACTTTGCTCTGATGTCGATTGTATATTCATTAAGATTAATAAACTGAAAATTAAAATTTAAAACTTGGCTTTAATAATTTAAAAATCTCAGCAACAATTGACATCGTTCAACTTTTTTTTGGTCGGTTCATGTCTATTTTATTAATGTAACTTTTATCATGATACATGTTTAGATAAATGTCAGCACTAGGAAGAAAATAATGAGGATGGGAAAGTGAGTATTATCGTGAACTAAACATCGAGTTCATGTCATTTGGTACAGGAAGTCATTTTGTCGCAAAAAACTAATAATTCTGTGATTATTGATCATTGACAACTACTGTTGGAAGAAAATAAAACTATCTCAAAATGAAACCAAAAAATGAATATCATTTTGGAGGTCACATGATTTGAAAAGCGGACATTGTCACTTAATGTGACGTTTGAGCTGAAGAATCGTTCTTCCCCCCTCCCCCCGCCACCCCCATGTGTAGTCCTTTCAATAATTTAAAATTTAGCTTAAGTTGAACTAAATAACAAATGGATATTCCTCCATTATTTTCTTGCACACAAAAAATAAAAAAAACAGGAAAATGATATCGCTCTGCAAGGAATAGTTTCACAGATAATAAGTGTTTATATTGAATTAAAATGTCACCAAAGCTGGAGGAGTGATTTCCCCTGACAAGGAATGAAGACTGAGGAGATAGGCCGAACTCAGGCAAGTGGAAGATGTTTACTCATGCTGCAATCAGTTAATGCAGGGATCATCCCCCGAGACAAATCTAGGAAGGGAGATCCATGACACACTGTAACGTGTACAGTAAAAAACAGTATTTTTACACACCTTCTGTATTACAATGTCCACATGCAATGTAGTTACAGTCCTTCCCTCATTATACAGACACCCGATCCTGTAGAACAACTAATCTTGGATGAACATCGCTATGGATAGCCCGAGCTTCCTATTGCTTCATGGTGTTTTACAGGTGGTATAATCTCCAGGCCTTGGGATCTCTCTGTGCATTTTATTTCCTCAGATTACAAAATTAATTGTTGCAGTCCTTTGGGTCTCTCACTCTGCCTTATTTACGATTCTCAAGAATATGTAATTAGAAACTTTTTAAATGTTCTGAGCAACGTTAGTGGGCAGCATGGTGGCACAGTAGTTAGCACTGCTGCATCACAACGCCAGAGACCCGGGTTCAATATCCTGCCTCAGGCGACTGACTGTGTGGAGTTTGCACATTCTCCCCGTGTCTGCGTGGGTCTCCTCCAGGTGCTCCGGTTTCCTCCCACAATCCAAAGATGTGCAGGCCAGGTGAATTGGCCATACTAAATTGCCCATAGTGTTACCTAAGGGGTAGATGCAGGAGTATGGGTGGGTTGTGCTTCAGCGGGGCGGTGTGGGCTTGTTGGGCCGAAGGGCCTGTTTCCACACTGAAAGTTATCTATCTATTCTCCAAAAAAAATAGTAACTATTTCTGGCAATCAAATCCTGTCTGTTTCCCTGATAGCCGCTGTGGAAGTTAGCTGGGCTCTATCCTGCAGCTGGTGTTTATTCATTCACTGGGAAAATTATTCTTTCATTAATGAAAGTCAGGATTGGTCATTTTACTGTATGCTGGCATTCTCTTATCACTATCTGGTGTATGACTGTCTGGAATGGCATACTTATGGACTTGGAGTAGGATTGTACTAAATGTTCTTTTTTAACTTACGACTGAAACAGATTGTTCGTCTCATTTATCTCCCCTCCACCATTTTGTGTTTTAATTCCAAGGCAGGCTGCTCGGGGCTTCCCTACAGCAGCAAATCTACAAGGATTTCAGCACTAAAATAAAAATTAGCATTCGCTACCATTAGGAAACAGTACCATGCAATATGCCTACGTCACTGAGACTTAATTCCACACTTAAAGCCGACTATACTGGATTTGATCAATGATTACATATTAGATATAAGTAACATTTAGTGTTAAAACTAGTCACGGTAAACTTAAAATAATTATAAATGTCATATTACAATCCGTCACATGTAGAATTGAACATTAATTATTGGAGTCTAAAACAATCAGACGTATCTTCATTTGTAAGGCGAATATGAATCCAATGATTTCTGTGAACATTCAAATGAGAAGGTATCAGATATTTCCTGTCAGTGTTGGATGAGGAATCATTGCTTGGTTTGTGGTTGTGTTGACCTGGAATAAAAGATAATTTTTTCTTTGTAAAATTGGCACTACTAAATAATGATTAAATTGAACTGTGAATCTCACGATATTTGTTACAAAACCTAACTTGAATTACTGTGTGATTGTTGGACTAACAATGAATTGGTAATCTATTTTAGAACACTGACACATTAAGTGATTCAATATTTCCAAACGGGTTTGCTGTGATATTAATTACATAATAATTAGTATCAGTGAACTGAGAGTTAGAATGCTGGCATGATGTTTTGGAAAATATTTTCGATATGCAGTGATTATTGATCATTCAACATTCTCAGATAAAACTGCAATCTGTAATTGCTGTCTCAGCTTTTCTTCTGTAGAAATACAATATATAATCCATGCAACTTTTCATGTCATCAATATTCAGACATTTGTGTCGGCATTACAAAGAAAATAAATCGACAAGGAACATGGGTATCATAGCAAAAAACAGTCAACAGCATTTATAGAGAAAATTTTTAAACATTGTCTCTGAGTGAATACATAAAAAGGTTGAATGGGGATCTGTTACAATGTATTGAGCCGCATTTACATTTTTAGCACGATGATTGGGGGAACCTATCAGAAAACTCGCCTATATTTAGGAATTCCTTTATCTCAAAACATGTTACTATCAGCATCCTTTGTCGTAAGTGAAGTCTATTTAATGGTGTGGGAAAGATGTGTGTATATGATAAGAAGGAATCTCTTGCATATATTTGGGATGGTGTGAAAGCGTGATGTTTGTTGTGGTTATTCATCTTGAGAACAATACAATACTGACAAAAGGTTTTGCACTGAACAGTAGTTAGGTGGCCTTGAATACCATCGTGTGGCTTTATGTGCAGTGATTAATTTATTTCAAGAGCTTTTCAATAGCAATCATATTTTCCATGATTTGTAAAATGATTAATAATTTTGTGACAAACATCCACATGTGGTTATGAGCTGGATTTAAAGAATCCAATGTGTTGGTGTGAAAACCCTTCATTATTGACATTTCCAAGCGAGGTGTATAATGCTCAGGCACTGGCTGGAATTCAAGGTGTAAGAAAATCTGATTCACCCTGGAGCTGATTGATTCTAACTGCTGTTTGATTGAAGTTGATTGATATTGTATTTGTCCCGATTTCTCTGCCTGTGGGTGAATTTACAACGTCCAATTTCTGTCCATGGGTCACTTCACATCACTGGAGGTTTAAAATATAATTCTCATATTGTGATAACAACGAATTTTCAATTAAAGTTTGTGTGTTAACAAACAAAACGATTTGTTGTTTTCCAGGAATTTCCACTGACATTGATTAGATATTTATTAAGATAGATAAACTGAGAATTATAATCTAGTTGCAGGATTGTTGAATTGTTCAACCACAGACTTAAGGGTTTTATTTTGGGAATGATTTGGAGGCGCCAGTGTTGGACTGGGCTGTACAAAGTTAAAAATCAAACACCAGCAGTTTATTAACCAATATGTTTATTTTGAAGAACTCGCTTTCAGAAGAACCAGCGTTCATCAGCTGTTTGTAGGAACAGCGCTCCGAAAGCCAGTGCTTCCAAATAAACATGTTGGACTATAGCCTGGTGTTGTGCGATTTTTAACTTTGTTTTTTGGAAGGAATGTTTTCTTTATTCAAATATACAGGCTGTTCAATAACTCTATCGCGCCTTTCTTGATTTTCTTCTAGATTTTCTCATGTAAAATTCACACAATTTTCACTGTAATCAGTATTTCAAATTTCCGTCAGATCTAAGATGAAACGAGGATCAATTAATGAGTACTTCCATGAATGGAAAGCACAATAAATTCACTTTGCAGAGGCAAGATTCAAAATTTATCTGAATAAGCAAATAAACATTTTGAATGGAAAATATCTGAAAATGTTTACATTCAAATTTGAATGAAGTCAAATAACTTCTTTTTGAAATACATGGCCTGAAAACCTGTTTGAAAACATGAACAAATCAAGACTATCAATATGTCTTGCTCTCAGTGTCCTCGGCCAATTTTCAGAAAGAATAAACACCACTTTCAGCAGAAAGTATCATGTGTAATTACTGAATTGAAAAATAAGGTGATCGCTCTTGTATTTATTGGCAAGAATGTTTACTGTGGTTATTGCACTCAGTAAAAATAAAATCAAGACCAATGGCTGTTAGAATCATCAAAAACTATGTGACATGCGTTTATTATTATTTAATAAAATAATTATTAAATTATTTTAATAATTTTAATAAATTTTAAAGATATTAAAAATTATCTTTAATAATTTTAAAGATTCTGCGGTGTAAATAATATTTAAGGTGAGGGGGAAAGATTTAAAAGGGGTCTGAGGGGAAACATTTCCACACAGTGTGTTTCACATTTTGGGATGAGCTGTGAGAGGAAGGGCAGTTGCTGGTACAATTACAACATCTAAAAGACTTTTGGACACTTTATTGGATAGAAAACTTACAAACGGGTATGGGACAAACACAGGGAAATGGGACTAGTTTAGTTTAGGAAACCTGGCCGGAATGCTAAGTTGGGCTGAATGGTCTGTTTCTGTGCTGTGTCAGTCTAGCATTCTACAATTCAAACTTCACTGTGATTGGTAAAGGAAAGAACAAACGGGTGTTAATTGTATTTTGTGTCCATAAAAAAGTGTCATGAATTTTAAATAATTTTGTCACATGAAATATTTCGCTCTTATTGTGATTAGAAGTACAATGAACGTGAGCATCAAAGTGAAATATAATTAAATCAATTCAACTGGTTCCATGGTTAAGATAAAAATTGATATTCACAATCATTGTGAGTTTGTAAATTGCAATATCTTCACATTACTTCATGCACTGAGCCATTATTACACATTTATACCCCCTACTGAATTGAACAATACTTAGATATTAGCAACACTTAGATTTTCTAAAATCTATCAGTACATTTAGAAGGAGAAATCTAATTTTGCTGCATGACTGTGCAATGCGCAGACATGAACAGGAAGTATTGCAGAGAAAAGTAGTTACAGTTCTCTGAACTCATAAGGCTGAGATTACTGTGATTATTCAAATGAGCAAAAGTCAGTTTTCGAAGCGTGTTGGATGCAAAATGATTGATTCCATTGTGGGATAGTTGACCTGAAAACATTGTTGCAATGGATTAAATTAAAATATGAAATAAAACAATATATGGATCTGACGATACACGTTAGAAAGCCAAATAACTTATTCAGCAATTATTATAAGGATAATGAATTCCTAATAAATGTTGTATTCTGAACAAATAAATTGACACAATATTTTAAAAACACTTTGCTCTAGTGTTGATTAGACGCACATTAAGATCGGTAAACTGATGACTGAAATATAAAATCTAGATTGATGGATTGAGGACAATAAATCAGCCATTCATTAGTTTATGAAAAGAATTTATTTTTTTCTCAAAATGCAGACAATACAGGAGTAATGTATTTCATTCAATTAGTTTACTTTTAGAAACATGTGTTTTTAATTTATGTAATTTTATTCCGATCGATGTTCAAATATTTGTGTCTGAATTAGGAAGCAAATAAAAAGATAATGAAAGTGAATATGATAGTGACCACAAGATACAGTTCATGACATTTGATAGAAAAAGGAATTTGCATAATCTCATGACTATTTAATGTTCATAAATAATTAACTCCTCAGGTACTGAAGCAGTCCAAGTCCAACGACAACAAGATCAGGACAATATCCAGGCTTGGGCTGACAAGGGGTAAGTAACATACATGCCACACAAATGCAGGCTATGTCCATCACGTATAAGAAATAACCTAACCACCATCCCTTGACATTCGATGGTGTTACCATGACTGAACACCCACTATCAACACTGTCCTGGGGATAATCGTTGATCAGGAACTGAATTGGTCTCACCACATAAACACAGTGGCTACAAGAGTAATTCAAATCCTGGCTCCTGAAATCCTGTCCAAACGCTACCAGGCACAAGTCAGGAGTATGTTGGAATACTCCTCACTTGCCTGGTTGAGTGCAGCCCTTACAACACTCAAGAAACTTGATACCATCCGGAATAAAGCAGCCCACTTGATTGGCACTGCGGCTACTGAGCATCAGTGGTGCAATCTCTACCTCTTCTTATTAACAAGGATAAAAGAATTTTACATTGTTCAACTTTCTCATCAAAACCGAGTACAGTATTCACCGCAGCCCTCTTTTATACTAACCAGCAGCATTTCCATCACCAATAGCAGCTCCTCTTAAAATATTTTGTCAGTAACTTGTAATTAACTGATTGCTCCAATTAAAACTGAAAGCGTGTTACTGTAAAAGCGCAGCAGGTCAGTCAGTATCTACGGAGGAGGAGAATCGACGTTTCGGGCATGAGCCCTTCTTCACGAAGGTCCTGAAGAAGCAGTGAACCAAATTTTGAAATGATCTTTCTAAACATAATATCGATCAGGTTAAAACTGAAGTAGGTGTCTTACACAACTTGCTGCAAGGACACAGACAGTAGAATCTGAGGTGATCATGAGTATGTGGAGGTGAATTTGGGAGACAAGCTGGGACTGTATTGGATTAGTCATGGTGAGAGGGAACAAATGCTGGATGCAGGGTTTCAGCAGCTGATGGACTGACGCTGAGGCGAGCCATCGGAAACTGAGCAGGAGACCACCATCTAATAGGACAGAGAAACTGATCCATCAGCCTGAAACTGAGTGACCACGTGGCTGTCAGTGACTCCAACACAAGTGAATGGAAACATTGCTCAGAGCCTGTTTCTGTACAACTCAACACAACCAGGAAATGGAAAGTGATTAATTAGCTGAAAACAAAGCCATTGCTCTGTTAGAGTCTAAACCATTCAATGTTCAGTTATTGAACATTATTGATTCTCAGAATATTCTACCCTGCAGAATCACAGTAAAAGGGGAAAGTAAACAACATTCTTGGCAAAGACATAATGAACCAACTGCTTATATAAAAACAGCTCAGCAAAAAGGGCTGAATCCTCCACAAACTGACAAACACAGTTACCATCAGATTTATAGATAGACAATGAAATTCTTCAGAAAATCACTTCCCTGCTTATGGTGTGTGGGAGAAACCATTCTCAGTGAGAACTGCCACTTATTTCCTTTAAAAAGAGTCTCATGTTCCCCTCAGAAAAGCAGGTGTGTTGCTCACTTACAGACTGACTTACAGACAAAGGAAACCTGATCAGGGACTCGCAGGTTAATTAAGCTATTAATGACAGTCCATTGCACACAACAAGAGCTTAGACCACAACAGATTCTAGTGAAACCAACAATGCAATGAAAAAGGTTTATTAGTCTTTATAATCATGCAGCCTCTCTCAATCAAATAATCCCAGTCAACTTCCAAACATTTTAAAACTATTAATACCAATGTATACATATTTATTTCCTTTCCTAATTTCCTCCAAAAAATATCTGATTATTCTCTTCAAAGTATATTTTAAATGATTAATTCATAATCACAATTCATTTCCAAGTATTCTTAGAGCAAAACAACTTGCAAACTAAAATAGTTTTCATGTCAATAATGACACTGGAAACTTTGTTATGTAGTTTACCCATATTTCCAAATATTGTTTTGGTTCATTATTGCAGTGGAGCTAAAATTGAAGTCTACTTATTTTCTTTGATATCCTTCCATTACTTTATTCCCTAATAACAATGCCCATGGTGTAATGGGTTACAAGCATTGAATAAAATTGAATTTTCATTGCAAGAACTGGTACAAATAATCACATGTTGTCGTTGATTATCATTTATTTTCATTGTATGATCACATTAAATTCACTTAAATAATCACAGTACAATTCTCACCTCGATAGATATGTCGAGTGAATGTCAAATTATTCTTATTTCAAGTAAAACCAAATTACATTTTGCTCTGTTTTATTCCAGGAATGACGGAATATGTTGCATTATTATGACAAACAGGAACAGGTGAAGGTGGTGGCTCTCAGACGTGAGGCCTTAAAGCCAAAGAACCAGGTGGTAGTTACAGTGGGGGAGGTACCTAGTGCCCCGCTCTCCTCAGAAGGCAGTGAGGATGGTGACACTGACTGGAACGGGTTAGATGACAAAGCGCACACGTATGGACAGAGAGACGGCAATGAGTGGGATCACCCATTGCCCTATAAGGTCCAAAAGGCCCTCTCTATGGAACCACTGGGCATCTAAGCTCAACTTGGACAGACAGTAGGGAGCAACAAACGGAACTGACAGAAATCAAACATGAACCGTTCACCTGCTGAATGACAGATGTTGGTGAGTTAACACCCAGCCTGATAGAGAAATGGTAATAATGGGCCTTATTGGGAGAATATAGATGAATTAATTGAGGTACAGTCTCACCGATGATGGTGTCAGGCCAAAAACTCTCAGGCCAAGATGCCCCGACATGTACATCAGAACCTGTCTCTGCAATGAGAGGGTGCGGGTGCGAGCCGATTCCCCCAGTGCACAGCTGATCAGTGTCTCCAGGCATTTACATATATTACAAGGACACACTGGGGAGGGTACAGGCTGAATGGGCTAAAATAACCTTGGTGTCTCAGGGAACCAAGGGTAATATCGAGGATCATACAGAGAGGAAGCCTGAGGTGTGTAAGGGCCACGGGGGATTACCAAATCCCAATCTGTGATGATGATATCAGTTTGTTGTTTTTCAACTGGGACCCCATTTAACTATAATTATAAACATGTGACTCCCAGTGGGAGATCATTCTAACCACCTTCTGAATTGGACCATGAGTGCTGAGACAAGCTCAGAAACACAGGGGAATAGCTGCAGTACAGGGAGGGTAACCAGACTGGCAATTTTACAAGTAAAGCAGTAAAGGACATATTGCCAACGAACGTAGGCAGAGAGAGGGAGATAGATATTCACATTGTATGTGTGCATGTGTTCACCTAGGCACATGAATATTCTTTGATGCTGTGTTTGGGAACCAGCAGAGCATAATATTAATACAGGAGCATCTATATCAATTACCAATATGGATTTGCCACATATCACCTCAATTGCTAAAATGAGAGCAGTCGGAGAGGGAATCGAGGAAGCTGGATGAAATAAACCTCTCCCGACGCAGATCACGGATGTGGCAAAATATATTCAGATATGGGAGTGGGAAACTGGGGAAGGGACCATTCTGGGAGTTGCAAGTTTAGAACAGTTAGGACCAACTATTGATTTAGAGACACAAACTGTAATATGGGAACAACCTGAACAGGCCTGGGACAGGAAGCAAAGGAAAGGCGACATCTGCAGAGTAGTTACCTTGCAGGGAGACTGGAACAGTCAGGGAATCTGAGGAGTTATAGCTAGGACCCAAACAGCAGTGTGGATAACTTAAACAGGAATGTGGGTTATTACCTGTAGATACTGTAAAGATCGAGGGCCCTCTCACACCCCACACAAACAGGATCTCATTAAAGCTGAGGAGGCAGTAATTGCGACAGTAACAGATTGACAGAAGCAGGGAATAGTCAGATGGACAGTATCCCAGACTAACTCACAGAAGCCGGACAGCTCATCCCACCTCACTATTTAGTATACCTCCCTCAGTAAATCCGCCACTAAAGAGTATCCTACATGAGCGAACCACACCACTGTATTTAATGGACTGAAATCGCAACAGTACATAGTCTCAACCCTTGATATTGTGAATGGGTTCTGGTCCATACCTGTGCACCTGGAATCCCAGAATAAGCTGGCGTTTACTGGCTGAGGAAAACAGCACACCTGGATCCAGTTACCTCAGGGATCCCACAATATTCCACTATACCCACCGATATATGGCTGATGGAATTAGTCACATTGATCTTTCCAACACCTCATTACCTCAGTTGGTGAGAAAGAACATATCCAGATATTAAACAGAATATAGTGCCAGGTCAGGCAGGACGGGCTTAAAATTAACCCACAGAGAGTGGGAAGGTAGGGGACCTGGGACATCACATCAGGGAGATCAAATCAGGAAGGGAGAGGGGACAATCCCAGTGGAACGACAGACCATGATTTTAAAACTATCCACCCCCACAGCGTGAAGGGGGTAAGGCAAACATTAGGATTGTTTAATTACTGTGGAAAGTTTGTGGAGAATTCTCCAGAATTGGCAGAATCATCACAAACCCTGACAGAAGCACGGACATTAGCCAGGGGTCAGGGAGTCAACATCTACACACACAGTCAGCATGCCTTTGGTATTGTTCATGACCATGTGTTGGCCTGTGCTCGGTGAGGGTACATCACCCTGTCTCGGGGTCACATAGAGCACGAAGCACAGGTCAGATAGTTAGTGGGAGCAGTTAACTATCCCAGTGAAGCAGCAATAATGAAAGATTAGAGCTCACAGGGAAGTAGAAACCCCACACCAACGGGGCAGTAAGTATGTGGGGAACGCGAGTGAAATACTGACTGAAACAGTGCAGACATTTGGGGAAGTGGCAGTGGCAGTAACTGCAGAAGTGAGTAAGGAAAGTTTAAAGACCTTCGCAGATACAGCCCCACAACAGGAGAATGAGGAATGGGAAAAGGGTGGGGCAGTAATATGACACAACAGAGTCTGGATTACCCAGCAGTGCCACTACACTGTATAAGACAAACATTATTAAAACATATCATGGGCTGGCCCATACTGGTGAGGATAAAATGCAATATCAGATGATCCACTACAATCCTTGCCTGGAACAGGGAGAAATACAGCAAGGTTTTGTCGAAGGTGTGTAGTCTGTTCACAGTGTGAGCCAGGGAAAGCAATCAGGATAAAATGGAGGCAGCAGCAGCGACCCAGAGGCCCATGGGAACAAGTACAGATGGGTTTTACACACCCACACCCACCCCAATCCCAGGGAAGGAGGTCCTGCTGGGTTTTAATAAATAGGTTAACTCAGTGGGTGGAATCATTCCCCTGCAGATTCTGACCAAGGGACACATGTTACAGGGAACATAGCTAAAAAGCTATGTGCCCTGTTTAATACTGAACAGAAATCCCATCACCTTACCACCCCCAGAGCTCTGTGACAGTAGAAGGAATGACGCAGACACTTAAAGCTCGTCTGACTAAGGCTCTCTCAGAGACAGTACAGCGATGGGTTAGAGTACTCCCCACCAGCCTAATGAAACTGAGGACAAGCCCAGAAAAGGGGACGGGGCTGTCCCTCTTTGACTTAATAACTGGATGGAAGATGCAGATGGCACAGGGTATAGTAGTGGGAGAACCGGAGATGTGTGGTAGTGGGAGGGCTGGAGATGTGCAATGATAAGGTTAGGGTTAAACCATTTGTGAAAGAGCTAACAAAGCAGCTGCATGAGTTGAGAGAATCAGACTGTGAAAGGGAACGCGGAAATATCGGAGCTGACATTCCAAACCCTGGAGTTCAGGTCAGGGGGCAAATATTACTGGAACATATGAAGTAAACACATCAAAATGCTGGACTTATCTGGGGGAGCCGGAGAGGGACATCTCCCATCATGTATTAGTAAGGAGCTCTGAATAAACGTTGGTCGTGCTGCTCAACGCAGAACTCAAGGCTCCTCTTTGATATTTCTCTCAGCAATAGTTGTGCAGGGGCATGTTGCTGGCTGGAGGTCTATGGCTAGTGCTGTTCCACAAGGATCAGAACTGGGACATCTGTTGTTTGTAATGTATATAAATGAAAAGTTTGAAAATGTAAATGATTTAATTAGCATGATTCGGAGATGCCGGTGTTGGACTGGGGTTTAATTAGCAAGTTTGTAGATGGCGCAAACTGTTGAACTTGTGAATTGTGAAGAATGATGTCAAAGGATACAGCAAGAAAAAGATGAGTCGGAAAGTTTTGTGGAGAAACTGCAGATATATTTTAATTCAGACAAGTGTGAGGTGATGTGTTTTGGAGGACACATAGCAAGAGGAATGTATACTATAAACGGAAGGGTCCTGAGCAGCACTGATATACAGAGCGATCTTCAGTTGCAAGCTGAAAGATCCCTGAAAGTGGTGAAGGAGGTGAATGGCAGGCTTGCCTTCTTCAGTCAGGGGAGTGAATTTAAAACTATAATCAGGCCACCTTTGGGGGATTGTGTGCCGTTTTGATCACCACATTATAGGTAAAATGTGAAGGCGTTTGGGAAGGTGGAAGCAAGTTTTCCAGGAGGTTTCCTGGATTGGGAGAGGTTGGAAAATCTTGAATTGTTGTCTTTGAAAAGTCAATGGCTGTGGGGTGACACAACTGGCACAGACAGAGTTTGTAAACCATGGTTTACTACAGAAATTGCATCCCTTGTTAAGAAGAAGAAAGAGGCTTATGCGTTGATGAGGCAAAATGGTACAGATGAAGCAATAGAGATTACAGATCAGCTAGGAAAGATTTAAGGAGAGAGTTAGGGACAGCAAAGGGAGGACACAAGCAGTCTTCAGCAAATAGAACAAAGGATAACCCTGAAATTTTCAATAGGTATGTGAAGAATAAAAGGATGTTTAGGGTAGGAATAGGGCTAATCAAAGACAGAAGTGGGAAGTTTTAATGTTTTTCATGTATTGTTATTTTTATGGGTGGCACGGTGGCACAGTGGTTCGCACTGTTGCCTCACAGCACCAGAGACCCGGGTTCAATTCCCCCCTCAGGCGACTGACTGTGTGGAGTTTGCACATTCTCCCCGTGTCTGCGTGGGTTTCCTCCAGGTGCTCCGGTTTCCTCCCACAGTCCAAAAATGTGCAGGTTAGGTGAATTGGCCATGCTAAATTGCCCGTAGCGGTCGGTGAAGGGGTGAAATGTAGGGGAATGACTCTGGGTGAGTTGCACTTCAGCGGGGTCGGTGTGGGCTTGTTGGGACGAAGGGCCTGTTTCCACACTGTAAGCAATCTAATTTCAAAGTTGAGTGTGGACCCTGCAGAGATCAGAAAAGTGCTAAATGAACATTTCTCATTGGTGCTTACACAGTAAAAGGAGAATATTGTAGAGGACAAAAATGAGGTACGCGATACTAGACCAGAAAGGATTGAGGTTAGTTATGCACAGGTGCAATCAATTCTAGAAGGAGTGAAAGTAGACAGGTCCCCAGCCCGGATGGGGTTTATCCGTGGATTCTCTGCAAAGCTAGGGAAGAGATAGCAGAGCCTTTGGCTTTGGTATTTGAGTCATCATTGTCAATGGGTTTAGTACCCGAGGACAGGAGGATTGCAAGTGTTGTGTCCTTGTTCAAGAAGGGCAGCAGAGATGACCCAGGTAATTATAGACCAGTGAGCCTTACTTCCATTGTAGGAAATGTTTTGGAAAGGATTATAAGAGATAACAGTTATAATCATCGAACAAGCAACAATTTGATTTCAGATAGTCAACATAGTTTTGTCAAGGGCAGGTCGTGTCTCACAAACCTCGTTGATTTTTTTGAGAAGGTGACCAAGCATTTAGATGAGACTAGGACAGTTGACGTGGTATACATGGACTTCAGTAAAGCCTTTGATAAGGTTCCACATGGTAGGTTGTTAGAGAAAATGCAGAGGTATGGAGTTGAGGGTGATTTAGCAGTTTGGATTAGAAACTGGCTTTCTGAAAGAAGGCAGCGAATGGTGGTTGATGGAAAATATTCAGTCTGGAGCCCAGTTACTTGTGGTGTTCCACAAGGATCTGTTTTGGGACCACTGCTGTTTGTCATTTTTATAAATGACTTAGACGCAGGCATAGGTGGATGGATTAGTAAATTTGCAGACGACACTAAAGTCTGTGAAGTAGTAGACAGTTTGGAAGAATGTCACAGGTTTCAGGGGGATTTAGATAAACTGCAGAATTGGGCTGAGAGGTGCAAGTGGAGTTCAATGCAGCGAAATGTGAGGTGATGCACTTTGGGAGGAATAACAGGAAGGCAGAGTACTGGGTCATTGGAAAAATTCTTGGTAGTGTGGGTGTGCAGAGGGATCTTGGTGTCCATGTACATAGATCCCTGAAAGTTGCCATCGAGATTGATAGTACTGTTAAGGCGGCATACGGCATGTTAGGTTTCATTGGGAGAGGGATTGAGTTCTTAAACCACAATATCATGCTGCAACTATACAAAATGCTGGTGCGGCCACAGTTTTAATATTGTGTACAGTTCTGGTCGCCCCATTACAAAAAGGATGTGGAAGCATTGGAAAAGGTGCAGAGGAGATTTATCAGGATGGTGCCTGGTGTGGAGGGAATGTCTGAAGAGGAAAGGCTGAGAGACATGGATCTGTTCTCATTGGAAGGAAGGCGGCTAACGGGGGATTTGGTAGAGACATACAAGATGATCAGAGGATTAGATATGGTAGACAGTGAAAGTCTTTTTCTTAGGATGATGAGGACAGCTTGTATGAGAGGTCATAACTACAAATTGAGGGGTGATAGATTTAAGTCAGAGACAAATTCTTTACACAAAGAGAATGGTAAGTGTGTGGAATGCCCTACCTGCTAAGGTAGTCAACTCAACCACATTAGGGAGATTTAAACAATCCTCAGAAATGCTCATGGATGATTTTAGGATAGTGTAGGGGGACGAGTTGAGAAAATTCCACAGGTCGGCACAACATTGAGGGCCGAAGGGACTGTTCTGCACTGTATTGTTCTATGTTCTATGTTCTATAAACTCAATCTTTTTCCAAGGTAGAAATGACAAATTCTAGAGGCCATAGCTTTCAGGGGACAGGGGGAAAGTTAAAGAAAATAAAAACCGGGAGAACAGTAGATGCTGTAAATCAGAAACAAAAACAGAAGTGTCTAGAAATGCTCAACAAGTCTGGAAGCATCTGTAAAGAGAAATCAGAGGTCACATTTCTGAAGAAGGACCCGAAACATTAACGGATTTTTATTTTCACAGATGCTGCAAGACCTGCTGAGCATTTCCAACAACATGTGAAAGTTTAATGGGAGTTATATCAGGCAAGTCTCGTATGCAAAAGGTGATAGATGACTGGAAATGTACTTTCCTGGGAGGTGGTAAATGCAGAAACAATCACAATGCTTTAGAGGCATTTGGGCAGGCACATAAGTGGACAGGGGTTGGCAGGGATATGGATCATGTCCAGGCCGGTGGAAATGGTTTGGAATGGCATCATGGTCTGCACAGACATAATGAGCCAATTAATCAGATGCTGTACTTTTCTGTTTTCCAGGGGGTACTGTGCATGGAGCGAGAGGTAATATTTTTTTCTAACACACAGTGAGTTGATACATTTTGAGAGAAGCAATGTAGAAAGGAAATATATATTTAGATAGCACAGACACAAAGAGTAGAGACTGAGGGAAGGGCGGGGGAATGTGTATAATTCATTAAAGGAGAGAAAACATAATCAGAGTGTTTTGATCAAAATATATGGGAACCTGGGTTTCATTAATAAAGGGAATGAGAACAAATTCATGGAAACAATTTCAGTGACTGATTAGGTCACAATCAATCATTGTATCCAATTCAGGTCAACAAATTCCTGCTCAGGAAGGATCTGAGTGATCTTCAGAGTGTGCAGTACAGACTTACTGGTGTGGTGCACTGATGAAGAAAATGCAGTCACTGGATTGATTTGGAAAAAAGATTGTTATTTTCTTTGAAGAAATCAAGTTGAATATATCTTAATAGATTAAAATGGATAAGATTATAACTACCTAGATAGAGCAGACAATAAAATAAATTGCACTCAATAGGTGATGGCTCAAAACTTAAGATCAAATATAACGTTTTGAGAAAGTGGAAGATTGCAATGTTCCGCTGACTGTATTGGCTGGAAATATGCAGAACGTGCTGCCTATTATGGTGTTGCAAGTAGAGATGATCAAAGATTCACAAATACGATTATATCAGATCTGAGGGAAATAAACTTTCAGGGTTTTGAGGACAGTTGGAGAATGAGAATAAGGGATTCTGCTGCAGAGAACCAGCTTGAATTTGATGGGCCCCTTTCTGTGCTATAACACATTTTTTTGTACTTGCTTAACTTGGTCTGGTTATTTGTCTTCAGGGGTTAAATTATCATTAAGGTAAATCTGCTCTGTGCTCATGCTCAGACCAACACAGGTTGTCCTTCCACAGCAGGAGATAATGTTTACTCCTTTATAATTGGTTCTGGGGGAGTCCCCAGGTAGGGTACCCAGAACTGAAAATCTGCTCCAGGGTGTTTTAACCAGGATTGTGAATATCTTGGAACATCTAGTGCCACACCAATACCTGAAATACTTTCCGACTGAATGACTAAATGAAATATGTTCCTTCCACAACATGTTGCTGGCTGGAGTTCTGTGGTCAGTGTTGTTCCACAAGGATCAGAATTGGAACATCATTGTCTGCAACATACATCAATGCTTAGCATGGAAATGTAAACGATTTGATTAGCAGGTTTTAGATGGAAGAAATTGATGAAGTTGTGAATCGTGAAGAATATTGTCCAAGGATACAGCAAGAAAGAGATCAGTAGGAAAACCTGTACGGAGATAGATATTGATCCAGACAAGTGTGAGGTGATGTATTTTGTGAGGCTCATTGCAAGAGGAATGTATTCACTAAACTGAAGGGCTCTCAGCAGCATTGATGTACACAGGGTTCTCCAGGGGCAAGTTCACAGCTCCCTGAAAGTGGTGAAGGAGGTGGATGGCATACTTGCCTTCTTGTGTCAGGGACTGAATATAAAACTGTCATTAGGCAACCTTTGGAGTATTGTGTGCTGTTTTGATCACCACATAAAAAGGAGGATGTTGAGGCTTTGGACAGCGTGAAAACAGGTTTACCACGATGTTGCCTGGATTGGGAGAGGTTGGAAAGACTTGGATTTTTGCGTTGGGAAAGTCAGTGGCTGTGGGTGATCCGAAAGGCTCAGACAGAGTGAATAATCTGAATCTTTTCCCAAGGTGAAAACGGCAAATTCTACAGGCCAGAGTTTTAAGGGGAGTGGGGGCAAGTTTAAAGGAAATGAAAACTGAACCAACTGCAGATGCTGTAAACCAGAAACAAAAATATTTTTCTGGAAAAGTTCAGCAGGTCTAGCAGCTTCTATGAAGATAAATTAAAGTCAACGTTTCTGAGGAGGGGTGACCAGACCCGAAATATTAACTCATTTTTCTTCACAGATGCTGCATGATCTGCTAAGCATTTCCAACAACACCTGAGCAAGCTTAAAGGGAGTTGTGTCAGACAAGTTTCTTATGCAGAAGCTGGTAAGTGCCAAGAATGTACTTTCCTGAGAGATGGGAAAAGCAGAAACAATCACAATGTTTCAGAGGCATTTGGACAGACAGATAAGCAGGCATGGATTGGCAGGGATATGGACCATGTACAGGCAGATGGAATTAGTTTGGAATGGCATCATGGACCGCACAGACATGGTGGGCCAATTATTCCGGTGCTGTCCTGTTCTGTTTTCTAGGGGGTAGAATGTGTGGAGCGAGAGATAATATTTTGAGTGGAATATGTCTCTTCTTTAGAACACACAGTAAGTTAATACATTTTGAGAGAAGCAATGTAGAAAGGGAATATATATTTGCATGGCACAGACACAGAGAGCAGGACAGCAGGAATGGGGGACAATGTGTACCAATCCTTAAAGGAGAGAAAACATTATGTGTTTTGGGTAAAACAAATGGGATGCTGGGCTTCATTAATGGAGGAATGATAACAAACTCACGGAAAAGATTCTGACCCTTGACAAAGCTTGAGTTAGGTCACAGTCAATCATTGCATTCAATTCTGGTCAACATATTCCTGGTCAGAACGAGGAAGTTAAAATACCATAGAGGGACCAGTTCCATACATTTTGCTTCTCTTTCAGGACACCGTGGGGTCTCAAGGGTTAAACATTACCTTGCAAAAGGCCTTATTTCATCAACTGAAGGCCTGTACTCTTAGAATACAGACAGAACACCTCAGAATGGTGGAGGCTGACAGTATCTCAAAATAGAACCTCTTGCAGCCAGACATGTGGATTGCCCCGTAATCCCAGACAGAGGAATTTGCCCTTTTCAGACAAGACTGGTAGCCCTGGGCACAACTCTGTTAAACTGCCTCCACTCCCATTGTCTTACCTCCCCTCCATATTGGCATAGGTAAGTGAATCCCTTATTTACTGAAGGAAGAACCATTCTGCCTTAATCTCCTCCCATCAACACATAATCAACACATAATCATGAACAATACGATCATCAGTTTCTGTAATCCATCACACGTTATCACAGACATCGCTTTGTAAGGTCATAATTACCTACTTTAAACTATGCAAAGACAATCGTCCATGTGATTGATATGCCTTTGTCTAATTCCTATTAAATATACTGTCTCTGTGGGTAAGGCAGAGATTCGTGAAGAAGAGTGTCTACAAGTAGACACTCAGCTACTTTAGAGACATTTTGAAACTCTCGCCGGCTGTCCAATAATAAAGTTACTGCTGTTGTGCAGAAAACTTGCATCGTCTGGATTTGTGGAACAAAATAGGCATCAACAATGAAGGATATGAGTGATCTTCAGACTGTGGCATATAGGCTTACTGGAGTGGCTCACTGATGAAGAAAATGCAGTCACTGGATTGATTTGAAAAAATTGCGATTTTCTTTGAAATGAAGAAGTTGGATATATTTTTGATAAAGCTGTATAAGGTTATAACACACCTAGATACAGCAGACAAAAATATCTGCATTCGATAGGTGATGGCACAAGAGTTAAGGTCAGATGTAAGGTTTTGAGACAGCGGGAGATGAGTAAGTGTTTCTGCTGACTGTATTGGCTGGAAATATGCAGAACATGCTGCCTACTATGTTGGTGCAAGGAGAGAAGATCAATGATTGATAAAAACAATTAGATCAGTTCTGAGGGAAATAAACTTGCAGAGTTTGGGGTACGTATGGGGAATGAGAATATGGGATTCTGCTACAGAGAGACAGCTTGGATTTGATGGGCCTCTTTCTGTGCTATAATGCATTTTATTTGGACTTGCTCAACTTGCTCTGGTCACCGATTAAGTTGTCATTGAGGTACATCTTCTCAGTGTTCCTACTCAGACCAATACAGGCTGTCCCTCCACAACAGGAGATAATGTTTACTGCTTTATACTGGGTTCTTGGGGGGGGGGGGGTGATGGGGACGGGCTATCGGTGTGTGTAACAGTCTGTCAACATTTATCTGAAATGGCTCAACACCAGTGCAGCCACACCAGGGATCGACTCTGGAAATGTGGGGAATGCCAGAAGGGAATTCTTTACCCATCCCACCTGGAAACTGGCCAAACCAGTCAGACTGGGGGGCCGTTCACCTGCTCTGTGTGTGTGAGGGGGAAGGGATTCACTCAGGCATCCATCCTGCTGAGACACCAGTCAATTTACTGATAACCACAGTTGAAGGACTTTTTCCTCTTTTTCACGCCAAGTAATGAACAATGGTTTTGACAGCTCATAAAGTTGTGCACACAGAAATTAGCTTTGGAAATGTTCACAACATTGTTGAACATGCACAGATTCACACTGGGTACAGATTTTTATTTTCCTTTATTCATTCACAGGATGAGGGTGCCGCTGGCCCGGCAGCATTTACTGCCCATACCTCATTGCCCATAGGGAAGGTAAGAGTCAACCACATTACTGTGGATCTGAGGTCACAATGTTGGCCAGACCAGGTAAGGATGGCAGCTTCATTCCTGAAAGGGCATTAGTGATCCAGATGGGTTTTTCTGACAATCGATTAATGGTCATCATTAGACTCTAATTTCACAAGTTTTTTTATTGAATTCAAATTCCCCCATCTGCTGCAATAGGCTTTGAACCCAGGTCTCCAGAACACGATCTGGGGTTTTAGATTAACTGCCTCGCGACAATACCACGAGACCAATACTTCCCCACATCGCTGTCCATCTGCACAGAGTGAACAGTGATTTTCTGGTTCATCAGAACTGGGTAATCACACATATGTTTGCTCAATGATTGCAGGAGTTGGATGTTGATTGGCTATTGACATCCATCTCCGAACCATGTATTCTGGGGTTTTTTTCTGATGATGATTGGAAGCATCATCAGTCTTGTTATCTTTTGGGGGTAAAAACAGTTTCAATTAGCTTTCTGCTAAATGCATGGCAATCAATTCTATCTCACAACTCACAGGCACATTAGTTTCTTTTGAAGGGCTCTCCATCTCCCCAACCTCCTTCATCCTCACCTCCAGCAATACAATAATCTCACAGTCTCTTTGTGACTATGAATGAGATAATCTGATCAGCTGCTTCTTCCCCAGCTCCTATGTCAAGTTGGATCTTGAACTCCCCTTGCTGCAGTTGTGGTCCTGCAACATTGTACAGTGTTTCTTGTATTTCATGACTTGGCCTATCAGTGTTCATGATACTGCATGTATTATATGGGGCCAACAGTGTAAGAGTTTAGCTCATTCCTTCCAAGAACTGCAGTAGAATTGTACTCCAACAAATCTTATACAATCAGGGCCCCGCATATTACCCAACTTGCCTCTTACCATCAAACCAGAGTATCAGTCCTCATTCAACTGTGAGAATTCAGGAGGGCATATCAGTAAAAGCAGCATGAATACCTAAAAATGAGGTGTTAACCTGATGAAGTTCCCAAAGAGGACTACTTGTGTGCCTAACAGCATAAGCAGCAAGTGATAGACAGAGTGAAGCAATCCGGGAAACAACAGAACAGATCTAAGATTTGCAGTCCAACCAAATCCAGTTGTGAAGGAAGTCAGAGCACAGCTGGAGTTCTGAGGACAGTTCTCTTCAAGATATTAACCAACAAGAATGTCAGACTGGATTAATTATCGTAAAACTCAAGTCCGTTTGATATTCATATATTTACAATCAGTGTTCAATTCACCAAATGTAGCTGAAGGTAAAGATAATCTTCAAGTAATTGTCACGATGGAGACATCTGAATACTTGGTCAGCAACTTAAAGCCTATTGTGTTTAGATAGTAATATTTTTAAAGAGATTTTAAAAAGTAAGGTGACTTGAGTATAATGGAAGCAGTTGATTGGTAGGTAGCTGATAATGTTCTTTTAATCTGAAGTTAATTTAGGATGTGTTAACAAATAAACACATGGTAGGGAATCCCAGCCCCATGGAGTGCAAATCCAGTTCCAAGTGGGAAACCAGGACACGTCTTGTGTGATCGACAACCACAAGAACACGGAGGTGACATGGGAAATATCAGCAACACTCATTTGACTGCAGTTAATGTACTGCACACACTTCTGATCCCCTTATTCCAGGGTTAATGTGATCACACCAGTGAGGATACAGAGGAGATTGATCAGAATGTTTCTACAATTGGAAAATTCCTGCTCTGAGGAAAGGTTGGATAGGCTGGGGATGATTTCCGAGGAGGATGACCTGAGATTTAATTGAAGTGATAAAATGCTGAGGAATCCAGATCGAGTGTCTAGGAAGGAGCTATGCATTAACTGAGAGGTCAGAAACTGGACGATTTAGATTGAAACAAATTCCCAGAAAGAAGGGGAGAGGAGAATTCATTTCACTCAGAGATGGTGGGGAGCAGGAAATCATTGATGGGGTGGCAGAGGCAGTAACCAGCATCACATTAGAATAAAAGGACATGGATGTAACTGAGATGCTGGAACATTAAGGGCTGCGGACTAAAGTCTGCAGAATGGGATCATTGTGATTTATTTAACATTTCTCCAGAATATTAAACTCAAGTCCAATTTGAGAATTTATGAACATCATTCGACCTGAATTCCAAATGTCAGAATAAATTTATCAGAAAGTTACAGCACAGATAGAGGCCACTTGGCCTATCCTGCATATGTTGGCTGAAATAGAATGACCCAGGCTTTACAGCGTTCTGTACTCACCAATGAGAGCAACAATTTCAGACTGTGTACTCTGCCCTCAATGTTGTTATAATCTGCTTTTTCAATGTATTTCTTTGACAGCTGCTCACCTTGTTTCCTGGTTTCTTTCCCAGCTCTAACTCCATTCCCCATGGCCTTGAGGGACTACCATTTCTGTAATTTAATCTCTCCTGTCTTCCCCCGTGTGACAGAGTGTCTTTTTGTCCTTGTCTCCCTCCCACCTTGCTCACATCTTGTTTCAGTTCTGATTGTTCCCAGACCTCTGTGACTTCACTGCGCCCCCTGGGTCAGTGGCACGAGTTTTGAATTCTATTTCTCATGAGATAATCGGAAATCTTTCTGGCTGCAGTTTCTCCCAGATTTTATTTTGAAAAAAAAGAGGATTTGCGTCAAAGTCAAGTATTTCTGAGCCTTCATCCCACAATCCTGAGCACTTAGACATAATATGTGACCCTCCCACAGATGTGCAGGTTTGGTGGATTGGCCATGCTAACATGGCCAATAGTGTGTAGGTTAGGTGGGTTGAGTTAGCCAGGCTAAATGTGGGGTTATGAAGGTAGGGTAGGACAGCAAGTCATTGCATACTGGATGGACCAAATAGTCTCTTTGTGCGCCTAAGGGATTCTGTAATTCTAACTAGTTGTGATTGTTGTCACATTTTCCTAAGTCCAGGTTCATTCAACTCAGGTACACATGCTGCCTTTTGTGTTTTTGTGGGTGCTCAATCAATCCTTTCCTTCTGTTTTACATCAAATTCACACTGTGTGTGAGGGTGGGAATTTATGTAAATATAAATACTCCAACCGAACCCCCTCACAAGTCAGGAACTGTTTCTGGTACGAGCATCATTCACAACAGGAAAATAAAGGTTCAGTCATAAATCTGACAGAGAAACAGTGGGTATAATCACCAGGAAAGGCATAACAGCTTAAAAATCTTTTCTTAAGAAAACAGGAGGCTGAGAGACAACCTGGTACAAGTAGAAAGCTTTGTATCTGTGTTTTAAGAGATTTGAGGTTGAAATCATTGCGTTTGAAGCATGTTTCATTGCTCCAGGTCATCAAAGGTACGATCTAAATGTGCATCTTTCTTACTGCCTATCTGTCTGAGTCAACAATCAGACGGATATGTCATTGTCTGAGTGTTTTCCCAAATCCCTGATTGAATCTGCCTCCTCCCACAATTTCAGGTGCCAGCTGCCTCGAGTCCACCCACATGGGCATGTTGAAGAGCATGACAGGAGAATGGATTGAAACCGAGAGTTCAATGCCAGAATGAAATAGGAAGAAGGAAATAAACAGGATTTTTGGATCCCAGGGGATACATGCTCCAGGATTAGTCCTTATGGGCATTCCCGCAGTAACACGAGACAGCATCCCATGATGAGAGTTAAATCCGGGTGGCAGTAGAAGGAACCACTGAACATGAGCAGGTTTAGTTCAAACACAGGAGGTTTGTTCAGTCAGTAACAGTGTGTTAGACATGGAGGGGAAGGGAGCAGTGAGGGGAAATGTTACCACAAGCTGCAGATGGATAACTTTCACTGAAATAGGAGGAAGTCATTCACCCCTTCAACCCTGCTCTGCCATTCAATAGATCATGGCTGATTTGTGGCCTAAGTTGGAATTTTCAAAACCATTCAAACACATCAATTAACTACTCTGCACCAGACAAGATCAATATTCAAAAACTAAACATCTGCAAATGCTGGGAAATCAGGAACAATACCAGAAACTGCTGGAAAAAATCAGATCTGGTAGCATCTGTGGAGAGTGAACCTTTGGGTCCAGCGACCGGTCAAGTGATCACCTGCAGCTGACCATTCTGCAACACTCTCTGGAATAGGTTCTGGTGCGAGTGGAATGAGACAGTCAATAACAATTTAGAAAATAGGAGGATGTGCTCAATCAGAATAAAACACATTTTGGTCTTTCACTTTTAATTCAACTGCAAAAATTATTCATTATCATTTCAGAAATACGATAATAGGCCAGAAATCAACTCTTCATGTCATTGGGTCTGAGAAACTGTTAATTCTGACCTGGTCCAGCCTACAAGTGAATCCAGACATTGAATAACGTGGTTGACTCTGAACCATCTCTTGGGCAGTTAGAATGGATGATAAATGCTGCCCCAGCACGTGATGCCATGATCCCACGAACAAACAAAACAAATCTGATCGCTGTGGTTACTTGTGAACTCGCCGGTGTTATTGGAAGAGGATGAATGGGAAGGTTTATGGGGTAAAGGCAGAAGACTGGCATTCAGTGAGGTGATCCTTTGGAGAGCTGATGAGCCAATCAGCCTCCTTTTGCACAGTAACAATTCTGTGAATATTTCATTCTGAGCCTTATGAGGAAATATCTGGGCAGGGTTTGTAAAGAGGTGAGATTGAATGAGGGTCTCAGTGAGCACAAGTGAGACACAAGTACAGAGAGGTTTTGGGATAGATTAAATTAAATTTTATACATTTGCATAGTCATCAACATGACAGCAGTTAAAACTGGGAGTCTAATTAGAGCAGCAAATAAATCTTAAACAGTTACGCAGCTAAAGGGGATGCTGGGTAAAGATACTGTAGTTCGCGTTTATTTTATTCCAGGCACACCAGCCTAGGAGCACATCCTTCCTGTATGTATCCTCTCGAGCTCTTGAAGATTTTTGTTCCTTTGAAGTGTTTCATGTTTAGATACTCCAGAGAAGACAGCTTCAAGCTCCTTAATCTCTCCTGCCAGGGCAATGCTGCTGTTAGATTTAAATTCACTGCTGCATGTTACTGGCTGCTTCATGGACTGGAACTGGCAATTGAGAATGAAAGGTTACTGTATAAAATATCTTCAATGGTATTACCAGACGGGAGTGGTTTTAGGAAAATTACCTTGGCTTACCGGCATTGAGTGTCAGAGCACTTCCTGTTGTGGGGCATCCTGTTTAGATTCAATCTATTGATAACTATTAGAACTGACTTGTACTGGCTCCGTCAAAGTGGTCAGAGCATTATGGCTGTCATCGAAGGTGGTAACAAATTTCTCATGGGTTAAAAATCATAAAAGATAAAGTAGTCTGAATTGCAGAACTGCACACAGTAATCTAGCTAGGATCCCGCTGGGCTTCTGTATATCGCACTGACGACAGCTGTTTCCAGCCGTCTTCCGCTTTTTTGTTGCAAGTACCTTCGCGGATGACATCAAAAGACGTTGGCTGTTACTGTGTGATACTATACCAATGGAAACAGCTCGATCAATAGAGGCAGCTCAGTCCGCTGGGATGGGTTAATTTCTGCAGTGTCTCCTGCGGATCAGATGCAGTACATTTTATCATTCAGATCATACAGAGTGAGAGCGCTCGAAAAGGCCAATTGGTCACTCGTACCTGTGTCAGCTCGGGAGTTACAAAATATGGGTTAAAGCGGAAACACTGGGGATTGGATCATGTTTCAAGTATTTACGTGAGGCAGGAAGCAGTGATTAGGATCTGACTACAGGAGCAGCAAATAGGTTGTATAGCGCATAGGAGAACTTTGAAGTATTGAATTCTGATTGATGGGCCGATCATGCTTTCACTAGGCCACGCTGTTGCAGAAGATAATATGTCAGTGTCTCTCGCAATTGTGATGTCGCAGGCAAATATCACCGTTACTTTGCAGGAAATTCCTTTTTCCAATGTGACGACAGTCTGTATGTAAAATAGCTTCTAAATTTAATCCTTTCTCATAAATAATTCCACTCCATCTCAGTGTGTTCAATTGTCTTCTTTCTAATTTACCTGTTATTGTGCCTGCATTGAAGTTGCTTTGCTCCTTCTGCGAATCTTTTACAGTCTGGGTGATGTGATGCATTTGTATTGACCCACCTTCTGACAGAATTTTCCACTTCACTTCAGCCCGTCCTAACTTCGCTATCTGATACCATTCCCGTTGTCTGGGTGTTAAGCGCTCGTCTCAGACACAGACTACCCTCACCCAAAATAAACGCAAAACTCAGACACACTGTGATCACTGCAATATACCGGCCATTCGAACTGACAACCGGAAGCGGCAGAGACAGGCCACGATAAATGCCGGAAGAAACAGCACAGAAGCGCGTCACAGGAGGTTCCCAAACACTGAGGATGTCAACTCGACGAAACGTTTGCAAGACAAATTCCCAGCTCCACAACAGAACCACAACAGGGGCTCTATTCTCTTCTCATGAGGAAGAAGGTACTTATCTCAATCTGTGGAATTCCCTATTCAAAATGCGGTGGATGCCAGGACAATGAGCCAATTTAATGAAGAGATACAGATGTTTAATTTGCAATGAGATGAAGGGTGAGAGAGCAGGCTGGAAAATCCAGCTGAGACCGATGTGAGCTCAATCATCACCGTATTAAATGGTGGGGCTGGTTCTCCAGTGCCCAGTGCTTATCTTCTAACGGTAATAACTGGAAAGCTGAATCCAAAAATCACCAACTTCACCAAAGGAGATTTTCGGAAAATGACAGATAGTCAAGTGCATTAGCATACCAAGCTTAGATAGTGAGGAAGTGTGTAGGAGATAATGATTTTGCAATTTTAAACTCAGGGGAGAGAGTGATTTATGGTTTTAGACTGTGTGGTACATTCACACCGTCCAGAATACTCTGTTGTGATTACCTATCCTGTACTTTATTACACAGCCAAGGTCTCTGACAATGAAAACCAAAACACCCAGGAAACATCGCCTCCCCTCTTAATCTGATAAAAGAATTCTGAGAAGTCTGGTTGAACTTAGAACACAGATGGAAAGCTGGAAGATTAGATCCACTCCCAAGATCCAGTGCTTAAACAAAAGGAGACTACAATAGAATGAGGCAGGAGTTGGCTAATGTGGACTGGAAACAAAGACTTTATGGTGGGAAAGTTGGCGGACAGTGCAGGAATATCAAAGCCATTTTTCGAAGTGCTCAGCAAAAGTATATAGCAGGGAAAAGGAAGGACTGTAGGAAGAGGAGTCATCTGGCAAGGGTGGCTCAGGAAATAAGGTAGTCTATCAAAATGAAATAAAATACATAAATATTGGCAAAGACCAAGGAGATTAGAAAAACTTTAAAGATCAACAGAAAGCGAGATGGAATTGGCGGAGAAAAGTGATTAATACCTGTCCCTTGGGCTGGAATAGCAGTTTACCCTGCTGAGGGGAACATATTGTGTGGGGAATATATGGCCTCTGTAATTGCTGAAGTACTTAACTGTTACCATTGAGATAATCTTAGAACATAGAACATAGAACAATACAGCACAGAACAGGCCCTTCGGCCCACAATGTTGTGCCGAACTTCTATCCTAGATTAAGCACCCATCCATGGACATATCCAAATGCCGCTTAAAGGTCGCAAATGAATCTGACTCTACCACTCCCACGGGCAGTGCATTCCATGCCCCCACCACTCTCTGGGTAAAGAACCCACCCCTGACATCTCCCCTATACCTTCCACCCTTCACCTTAAATTTATGTCCCCTTGTAACACTCTGTTGTACCCGGGGAAAAAGTTTCTGACTGTCTACTCTATCTATTCCCCTGATCATCTTTCAACCTCTATCAAGTCACCCCTCATCCTTCGCCGTTCCAACGAGAAAAGGCCGAGAACTCTCAACCTATCCTCGTACGACCTACTCTCCATTCCAGGCAACATCCTGGTAAATCTTCTCTGCACCGTCTCCAAAGCTTCCACATCTTTCCTAAAGTGAGGCGACCATAACTGCACACAGTACTCCAAATGTGGCCTAACCAAAGTCCTGTACAGCTGCAACATCACCTCACGACTCTTGAATTCAATCCCTCTGCTAATGAACGATAATACTCCATGGGCCTTCTTACAAACTCTATCCACCTGAGTGGCAACCTTCAAAGATCTATGTACATAGACCCCAAGATCCCTCTGTTCCTCCACCTGACCAAGAACCCTACCATTAACCCTGTATTCCGCATTCTTATTTGTTCATCCAAAATGGACAACCTCACACTTGGCAGGGTTGAACTCCATCTGCCACTCCTCAGCCCAGCTCTGCATCATATCTAAGTCCCTCTGCAGCCGACAACAGCCCTCCTCACTGTCCACAACTCCACCTATCTTTGTATCATCTGCAAATTTACTGACCCACCCTTCGACTCCCTCATCTAAGTCATTAATAAAAATTACAAACAGCAGAGGACCCAGAACTGATCCCTGCGGAACTCCACTTGTAACTGGACTCCATGCTGAATATTTACCATCTACCACCACTCTCTGACTTCGACCGGTTAGCCAGTTTTCTATCCAATTGGCCAAATTTCCCTCTATCCCATGCCTCCTGACTTTCCGCATAAGCCTACCATGGGGAACCTTATCAAATGCCTTACTACAATCCATGTACACTACATCCACTGCTCTACCCTCATCCACATGCTTGGTCACCTCCTCGAAGAATTCAATAAGACTTGTAAGGCAAGACCTACCCTTCACAAATCCGTGCTGGCTGTCCCGAATCAAGCAGTGTCTTTCCAGATACTCGTAAATCCTATCCCTCAGTACCCTTTCCATTACTTTGCCTACCACAGAAGTAAGACTAACTGGCCTGTAATTCCCGGGGTTATCCCTATTCCCTTTTTTGAACAGGGGCACAACATTCGCTACTCTCCAGTCCCCTGGTACCACCTCAGTTGCCAGTGAAGACGAGAAGATCATTGCCAACGGTACTGCAATTTCCTCTCTTGCTTCCCACATAATCCTCGGATATATCCCGTCAGGCCCGGGGGACTTGTCTATCCTCAAGTTGTTCAAAATGTCCAACACATCTTCCTTCCTAACAGGTATCTCTTCTAGCTTATCAGTCCGTTTCACACTCTCCTCTTCAACAATACGGTCCCTCTCGTTCGTAAATACTGAAGAGAAGTACTTGTTCAAGACCTCTCCTATCTCTTCCGACTCAATACACAGTCTCCCACCACTGTCCTTGATCGGACCTACCCTCGTTCTCGTCATTCTCAGGTTTCTCACGTACGCATAGAATGCCTTGGGGTTATCCTTGATCCTATCCGCCAGGATAATCTTGATCAAGTTAAAAATCACAGCACACTCCAAAGGCTTGTACCTCAAAATAATCCTGTTGGATTGCAACTTGGTGATGTGTGGTTTTTAACTTTGTCCACCCCACCACCGGCTCCTCGACATCAGAATCCTGAGAGATACCCCACTGAAACTGAAGCGCCTGTCAGATACTTGAGGGAGTCACAGGGGTGTGGGGGAAGGGTATGTGGTTTAACCACAAAGTGCTGAACTGAACTAGACTTTCTAACTGCCGTTGCCATGGAGATAATACTGAGAGACAGTCTCTATTCAAAGTCCCAAACCACAACGGTATACGAATGGGAGCTGTACATCCGACAGGCAGGGAGTTACCTGATGCTGTCTGGAGGTATTTTGTATGTACACTATCCAGGTATCTGCCATGTCTCATAAATGAAGATTCAAAGAAGACCTCTCACAGTTCTGTGCCGAGTTATTCCTATCCAGCAGGGTTCAGGAATATGAGTACACAGCAGTCAGCCTTCACAGTGGAGGATACGAAGAACAGGACAGGAATTGATAAGGAGACTGAGGAAGGTGAGGACCTAGATAATAACAATTATCGTGAAAGAGTTAGAGCTGGGCAAGTTAATGGAGCGAAAGGTACACAAGTCTCATTGCCCTGATGGAATACATCCCAGGATACCAGAGTTAGTGGGAGAAATAGGAAATGCACTTAGAATTGTAGAATCTTACAGCAGAGATAGGCCCTTTGGCCCAAACTGGCCCATGCCGACCAGAATGTCTATCCACACTAACCCCATTTCCCTGCACTTGCCCATTTGCTTTTGACCCTTTCCTATCCATGTATTTGTCCAAATGCCTTTTCCCTGTTGTGAGTGTTCCTGCCTGACCCACTTCCACTGGCAGGTCATTCCATATACATACCACCCTCTGTCGAAAACAGTTGCCCCTCAGCTTCCCTTTTATTCTTTCTCCGCTAACCTTAAACTGATCTAATCAAGCCGTCCAATCCTTGAGTTCCTGGGAAAAGGATGAGTGCATTCACCTTATCCATGACCCTCATGGTCTTATACACTTCTAGAAAATAACCCACTCAGTTTCCTCTGCACTAAACGTAAAATCCTCACTTGTACAACCTCTCCCTATAACACAGACCCCGAAGCGCTGGCAACATCCTTTTAAATTGTTCTGCACTTTTTACTGTTTCATACAGGAAAATACATTACATTCATCATATTCTCACTATTTCCCCACGGTGCTGGAACCGACATGACAATGCAAATCGATTACAATCCATGATCGAGAATGAACTCCTTGACAACAATCCCGTTTTGATAGTGTTTCCCATGGTGCAGGTATACGAGTGTCTTTCTGGTTGTATGGTTAATTCTCACAGATACATTTGGAGCTGAAAGGAGTCTGAGAAGATAGACTCAGCTTACCATTGATTTTTGTCTGGATTGATGGGCTCTCATTATCTGCTGCGAAATTGATATTGTAGACGGGCACATCCCAGCAGCTGTGCGAGTCGGAGAGGGATCATGGAACCATTTTCATGTGACTTGGCATCTGTTGTTATGCAGGAGAGCACAGTTGGAAACGCAAGAAAATGGTGGGCGCGGCCGGCTGGTAGTGTGGCCGAGCGGTCGAAGGCGCTGGATCCAGGTTCCAGTCTCGAAAGGGGCGTGGGTTCGAATCCCACCACTGCCATTTCTGCAGATCAACTCCAACGCTGCAGCTTTTTTGTTAAAATGCTGTTTCTGTCCCCACTGTATTGATGTTGAAAACAAAAGTAAAATGGCTTTGCTTCCCGGGGAATTAACTGTGGTGTGGGATAGTGCCGAATATTTCAAAGTGTCTCTGTCTGTCATGATCGTGTTCGCCTCCCGCGCAGAAAATCGCAAGCAGCTGTGCTGTTCCAGGCAAGTTGAGCTTGTACTGGAACCGAATGGAGACCGGTATTTCATCGCTGTTGTGAAACAAAGTCCTGGGGTGACTCGACTCGTCGTTATTTGGTTTTTCGGCCAATGGGAAAATCGTTCCAACGAATTTCGATGTGATATGTTGTTGAATTTCTCCCATTTCCTTCGTTTCCGTCCTGGAGACATCGGAAGGGAAAGGTAATCTAATCGAGACTGTGATTGGTGAAATTCACTTTTTATGGCCCATTCTTATTAGGTTCTTTCTTTCTCTCTCTTCAGTATTGTCTGGGAAGTGGTGGTTCCCTAAGGCTGCAGTATGTGTGAAAGAGTAGTTTGGAATTGTCCTGTTGTTAGTTGTGAGATTTCTTTATAAATCATGCCCTCGGACTGTCTCACATTTAGCATTCATGCACCTCTGTGTCTGAAAATGCATTAGGTATGCCAGCTTTGTTTGTGTTCCGTGTTAAATGCTTTCTGTTTTGCGATTCGCTCAATACTTTACGAGTTAACAGCGTTTCTGAGGAAACTTCCAGCTGCAAAAGTCCTTAACTGAGGATCTGGGAAAATTTCACAGAGTATGGTCAGTCGGAGCAAAAGTAAGGAAGTCGTTCCTTTCTGCAGTGTTTCGCAATACTACCTTTCCCGTGAGCATCGAACACAGTAAAGGATTGTGCCACAGACTGCGACGGCAAGCTCCGCTAAAAAGTAATCCTTTAAAGCAGGTGTAAGCAACACAACGTTTTTGGGGGACACCGCGTGGAAACAGATACTTCGGTGTATCTCGTCCATGCTCAGCACATAGCCAAATATAAACAAGTCCGGTTCCCCAGTATTTGGCCCCAAACCCTCTCAACCCATCCTATCCAGAAACTCATGCAATTTTCTGAGCCTCCTCCGCTTCCTCTGGGAGCTCATTCCATACACGCACAACCTTCTGTGTGGGAAATGTGCCTCAGGTCCTTTGTCAATTTCAGCCCACTCACCTTAAACCTATGCTCTCGAGTTTTCAACTCACCCCAATTTGGGTAAAACACGTAAATACTCAGTTTCCAACCCTTCCATTAGATCATGTCGCAGTCGTTACGCTGCAGGGAAAGTCGTCCCAGCCTAGTCGACCTCGCCCTACGGTCCAAACATTGACCACATCCTTGTCTATATTTTATCATCAATTTCACGTGTCTTTTTTTTATGTTTTGAAGATGTCAATTACGCTGGACAACAACGAGCTATTGGAAACAGAAAGGTGAAACGAAGAATGGCTTCAACTTTCAGTGCTGGATGCCCCTGAGCTGCCGGATGGGCGGCTGCGGCTTGTTTCTGTAGTGTAGTGGTCATCACGTTCGCCTCACACGCGAAAGGTCTCCAGTTCGAAACTGGGCAGAAACTGCTTTGTTCTTCATCGGCAGCCTTTTACATGGACAAGAACGGTGCTTTCTTGCTTGCTTTCCCATCTGCAAACCTGCCTTCGAAGTTGCTTGAACAAATCTGCTCGCGTAGTGAAATGTAATGCAATTCCATTTAATGACTGTGCAAAGAATTGTAAAGTTTTTATCCAAACTGGTTCTGATCATATGCAATTCTGTTTGAGAGTGTAGTTACCCCCTTCTGATTCTTCTACGAAAAGCAGTACCGCATTTGCATTCCTTGCGCAGGCGGCTCGGTTCAAAGACAGGGAAGAAGCTGATGCGCTGGTGTCACAGTGCACCACGGATTCCTGAACTTGTCTGTCTGTTAAATGTACCCCAAAGGCGTCTCTGAAAGGCCTCGTTTGGAAGCTGTCTGTCGTTATTCAACGTACGAGAATTGGCACCAGAGGTCCTGAATCATGTTTTGGAGCAGTTCGCACTTGAGTGGCTCTTTCAATCAGCAACAGCAATGAAAGAAATTACACTCTCAGAGGAACCTCTGGACCTGTGCTTTCATGGTGTCGCTAGTATTAAGGTGCGCCCCGAGACCTAAGCCACGTTGGAACTGAAACGGAGGAATCGACAGAGAGGTTACAGAATGACATCGCATCCATTTGGTTTTCTTGAAATCACTGAGGAGCAGGAAAATGTAAACGGCGAAGTCGAGTGGGGAAGTCAGGCAGTTGCAGCTCTGGAGAAACTCCTTCTTTGTGACTCACTCAGCAACCAGACACGTGAAGGTGACTCAGAGGCGTGAGAGCTCTTCACATCGAGAACAAAAAGCAATCAAGGGCAGTTAGCACCTCTTCCGGAGTGGGGGTGGGGTGAGGTAATTACCTTTTGACTTTGTTACTATGTTGAGAAACTGCCTTTTAGATTGAGGTGAACAGAAAATGCATTTCTAATAAGCACCATGGAATTGAGCAAAATTTATTGAGTCGCTTCTCGTCGATTCCCACACAGGTTTGCAACTCAGTTGCTATCCATGTGGCTGATGTCCAGGAGTGAACATCTCTGCAGCAAATTGCACGGTTCGGGTAAAAGGCAAGGAAAGTGTCATCTCGAACTGGCTCCGAGGTCAGAGCATCGTCACAATGTGATCTGTCGTTCTCGAATAGGAATGCGACCTCCGGTTTTAGGGTGGAGTACATTGTTTGGGACTCTTTTTCTGCAAAACAGACACAGTGACTGAAATTACGCTGCACGGTATGATGTGGAACACGGCTTTGTGCATTTTCCCTGTAGTCCGGTGTGCTTCATGTTCCGCGTAAACGTGAAACTTGCCCTGTTTCAAGCAATGGGTGAAATCATTTAGCAAAGCAAGAATCGAAATTGCAGTAATGTCAAGCAGCTCGTGGTTATTTGACCAAATCATAACCGAACATATATTCTCACAGATACATTTGGAGCTGAAAGGAGTCTGAGAAGATAGACTCAGCTTACCATTGATTTTTGTCTGGATTGATGGGCTCTCATTATCTGCTGCGAAATTGATATTGTAGACGGGCACATCCCAGCAGCTGTGCGAGTCGGAGAGGGATCATGGAACCATTTTCATGTGACTTGGCATCTGTTGTTATGCAGGAGAGCACAGTTGGAAACGCAAGAAAATGGTGCGCGCGGCCGGCTGGTAGTGTGGCCGAGCGGTCGAAGGCGCTGGATCCAGGTTCCAGTCTCGAAAGGGGCGTGGGTTCGAATCCCACCACTGCCATTTCTGCAGATCAACTCCAACGCTGCAGCTTTTTTTTTAAAATGCTGTTTCTTTCCCCACTGTATTGATGTTGAAAACAAAAGTAAAATGGCTTTGCTTCCCGGGGAATTAACTGTGGTGTGGGATAGTGCCGAATATTTCAAAGTGTCTCTGTCTGTCATGATCGTGTTCGCCTCCCGCGCAGAAAATCGCAAGCAGCTGTGCTGTTCCAGGCAAGTTGAGCTTGTACTGGAACCGAATGGAGACCGGTATTTCATCGCTGTTGTGAAACAAAGTCCTGGGGTGACTCGACTCGTCGTTATTTGGTTTTTCGGCCAATGGGAAAATCGTTCCAACGAATTTCGATGTGATATGTTGTTGAATTTCTCCCATTTCCTTCGTTTCCGTCCTGGAGACATCGGAAGGGAAAGGTAATCTAATCGAGACTGTGATTGGTGAAATTCACTTTTTATGGCCCATTCTTATTAGGTTCTTTCTTTCTCTCTTTTCAGTATTGTCTGGGAAGTGGTGGTTCCCTAAGGCTGCAGTATGTGTGAAAGAGTAGTTTGGAATTGTCCTGTTGTTAGTTGTGAGATTACTTTATAAATCATGCCCTCGGACTGTCTCACATTTAGCATTCATGCATCTCTGTGTCTGAAAATGCATTAGGTATGCCAGCTTTGTTTGTGTTCCGTGTTAAATGCTTTCTGTTTTGCGATTCGCTCAATACTTTACGAGTTAACAGCGTTTCTGAGGAAACTTCCAGCTGCAAAAGTCCTTAACTGAGGATCTGGGAAAATTTCACAGAGTATGGTCAGTCGGAGCAAAAGTAAGGAAGTCGTTCCTTTCTGCAGTGTTTCGCAATACTACCTTTCCCGTGAGCATCGAACACAGTAAAGGATTGTGCCACAGACTGCGACGGCAAGCTCCGCTAAAAAGTAATCCTATAAAGCAGGTGTAAGCAACACAACGTTTTTGGGGGACACCGCGTGGAAACAGATACTTCGGTGTATCTCGTCCATGCTCAGCACATAGCCAAATATAAACAAGTCCGGTTCCCCAGTATTTGGCCCCAAACCCTCTCAACCCATCCTATCCAGAAACTCATGCAATTTTCTGAGCCTCCTCCGCTTCCTCTGGGAGCTCATTCCATACACGCACAACCTTCTGTGTGGGAAATGTGCCTCAGGTCCTTTGTCAATTTCAGCCCACTCACCTTAAACCTATGCTCTCGAGTTTTCAACTCACCCCAATTTGGGTAAAACACGTAAATACTCAGTTTCCAACCCTTCCATTAGATCATGTCGCAGTCGTTACGCTGCAGGGAAAGTCGTCCCAGCCTAGTCGACCTCGCCCTACGGTCCAAACATTGACCACATCCTTGTCTATATTTTATCATCAATTTCACGTGTCTTTTTTTTATGTTTTGAAGATGTCAATTACGCTGGACAACAACGAGCTATTGGAAACAGAAAGGTGAAACGAAGAATGGCTTCAACTTTCAGTGCTGGATGCCCCTGAGCTGCCGGATGGGCGGCTGCGGCTTGTTTCTGTAGTGTAGTGGTCATCACGTTCGCCTCACACGCGAAAGGTCTCCAGTTCGAAACTGGGCAGAAACTGCTTTGTTCTTCATCGGCAGCCTTTTACATGGACAAGAACGGTGCTTTCTTGCTTGCTTTCCCATCTGCAAACCTGCCTTCGAAGTTGCTTGAACAAATCTGCTCGCGTAGTGAAATGTAATGCAATTCCATTTAATGACTGTGCAAAGAATTGTAAAGTTTTTATCCAAACTGGTTCTGATCATATGCAATTCTGTTTGAGAGTGTAGTTACCCCCTTCTGATTCTTCTACGAAAAGCAGTACCGCATTTGCATTCCTTGCGCAGGCGGCTCGGTTCAAAGACAGGGAAGAAGCTGATGCGCTGGTGTCACAGTGCACCACGGATTCCTGAACTTGTCTGTCTGTTAAATGTACCCCAAAGGCGTCTCTGAAAGGCCTCGTTTGGAAGCTGTCTGTCGTTATTCAACGTACGAGAATTGGCACCAGAGGTCCTGAATCATGTTTTGGAGCAGTTCGCACTTGAGTGGCTCTTTCAATCAGCAACAGCAATGAAAGAAATTACACTCTCAGAGGAACCTCTGGACCTGTGCTTTCATGGTGTCGCTAGTATTAAGGTGCGCCCCGAGACCTAAGCCACGTTGGAACTGAAACGGAGGAATCGACAGAGAGGTTACAGAATGACATCGCATCCATTTGGTTTTCTTGAAATCACTGAGGAGCAGGAAAATGTAAACGGCGAAGTCGAGTGGGGAAGTCAGGCAGTTGCAGCTCTGGAGAAACTCCTTCTTTGTGACTCACTCAGCAACCAGACACGTGAAGGTGACTCAGAGGCGTGAGAGCTCTTCACATCGAGAACAAAAAGCAATCAAGGGCAGTTAGCACCTCTTCCGGAGTGGGGGTGGGGTGAGGTAATTACCTTTTGACTTTGTTACTATGTTGAGAAACTGCCTTTTAGATTGAGGTGAACAGAAAATGCATTTCTAATAAGCACCATGGAATTGAGCAAAATTTATTGAGTCGCTTCTCGTCGATTCCCACACAGGTTTGCAACTCAGTTGCTATCCATGTGGCTGATGTCCAGGAGTGAACATCTCTGCAGCAAATTGCACGGTTCGGGTAAAAGGCAAGGAAAGTGTCATCTCGAACTGGCTCCGAGGTCAGAGCATCGTCACAATGTGATCTGTCGTTCTCGAATAGGAATGCGACCTCCGGTTTTAGGGTGGAGTACATTGTTTGGGACTCTTTTTCTGCAAAACAGACACAGTGACTGAAATTACGCTGCACGGTATGATGTGGAACACGGCTTTGTGCATTTTCCCTGTAGTCCGGTGTGCTTCATGTTCCGCGTAAACGTGAAACTTGCCCTGTTTCAAGCAATGGGTGAAATCATTTAGCAAAGCAAGAATCGAAATTGCAGTAATGTCAAGCAGCTCGTGGTTATTTGACCAAATCATAACCGAACATATATTCTCACAGATACATTTGGAGCTGAAAGGAGTCTGAGAAGATAGACTCAGCTTACCATTGATTTTTGTCTGGATTGATGGGCTCTCATTATCTGCTGCGAAATTGATATTGTAGACGGGCACATCCCAGCAGCTGTGCGAGTCGGAGAGGGATCATGGAACCATTTTCATGTGACTTGGCATCTGTTGTTATGCAGGAGAGCACAGTTGGAAACGCAAGAAAATGGTGCGCGCGGCCGGCTGGTAGTGTGGCCGAGCGTTCGAAGGCGCTGGATCCAGGTTCCAGTCTCGAAAGGGGCGTGGGTTCGAATCCCACCACTGCCATTTCTGCAGATCAACTCCAACGCTGCAGCTTTTTTGTTAAAATGCTGTTTCTGTCCCCACTGTATTGATGTTGAAAACAAAAGTAAAATGGCTTTGCTTCCCGGGGAATTAACTGTGTTGTGGGATAGTGCCGAATATTTCAAAGTGTCTCTGTCTGTCATGATCGTGTTCGCCTCCCGCGCAGAAAATCGCAAGCAGCTGTGCTGTTCCAGGCAAGTTGAGCTTGTACTGGAACCGAATGGAGACCGGTATTTCATCGCTGTTGTGAAACAAAGTCCTGGGGTGACTCGACTCGTCGTTATTTGGTTTTTCGGCCAATGGGAAAATCGTTCCAACGAATTTCGATGTGATATGTTGTTGAATTTCTCCCATTTCCTTCGTTTCCGTCCTGGAGACATCGGAAGGGAAAGGTAATCTAATCGAGACTGTGATTGGTGAAATTCACTTTTTATGGCCCATTCTTATTAGGTTCTTTCTTTCTCTCTTTTCAGTATTGTCTGGGAAGTGGTGGTTCCCTAAGGCTGCAGTATGTGTGAAAGAGTAGTTTGGAATTGTCCTGTTGTTAGTTGTGAGATTACTTTATAAATCATGCCCTCGGACTGTCTCACATTTAGCATTCATGCATCTCTGTGTCTGAAAATGCATTAGGTATGCCAGCTTTGTTTGTGTTCCGTGTTAAATGCTTTCTGTTTTGCGATTCGCTCAATACTTTACGAGTTAACAGCGTTTCTGAGGAAACTTCCAGCTGCAAAAGTCCTTAACTGAGGATCTGGGAAAATTTCACAGAGTATGGTCAGTCGGAGCAAAAGTAAGGAAGTCGTTCCTTTCTGCAGTGTTTCGCAATACTACCTTTCCCGTGAGCATCGAACACAGTAAAGGATTGTGCCACAGACTGCGACGGCAAGCTCCGCTAAAAAGTAATCCTATAAAGCAGGTGTAAGCAACACAACGTTTTTGGGGGACACCGCGTGGAAACAGATACTTCGGTGTATCTCGTCCATGCTCAGCACATAGCCAAATATAAACAAGTCCGGTTCCCCAGTATTTGGCCCCAAACCCTCTCAACCCATCCTATCCAGAAACTCATGCAATTTTCTGAGCCTCCTCCGCTTCCTCTGGGAGCTCATTCCATACACGCACAACCTTCTGTGTGGGAAATGTGCCTCAGGTCCTTTGTCAATTTCAGCCCACTCACCTTAAACCTATGCTCTCGAGTTTTCAACTCACCCCAACTTGGGTAAAACACGTAAATACTCAGTTTCCAACCCTTCCATTAGATCATGTCGCAGTCGTTACGCTGCAGGGAAAGTCGTCCCAGCCTAGTCGACCTCGCCCTACGGTCCAAACATTGACCACATCCTTGTCTATATTTTATCATCAATTTCACGTGTCTTTTTTTTATGTTTTGAAGATGTCAATTACGCTGGACAACAACGAGCTATTGGAAACAGAAAGGTGAAACGAAGAATGGCTTCAACTTTCAGTGCTGGATGCCCCTGAGCTGCCGGATGGGCGGCTGCGGCTTGTTTCTGTAGTGTAGTGGTCATCACGTTCGCCTCACACGCGAAAGGTCCCCAGTTCGAAACTGGGCAGAAACTGCTTTGTTCTTCATCGGCAGCCTTTTACATGGACAAGAACGGTGCTTTCTTGCTTGCTTTCCCATCTGCAAACCTGCCTTCGAAGTTGCTTGAACAAATCTGCTCGCGTAGTGAAATGTAATGCAATTCCATTTAATGACTGTGCAAAGAATTGTAAAGTTTTTATCCAAACTGGTTCTGATCATATGCAATTCTGTTTGAGAGTGTAGTTACCCCCTTCTGATTCTTCTACGAAAAGCAGTACCGCATTTGCATTCCTTGCGCAGGCGGCTCGGTTCAAAGACAGGGAAGAAGCTGATGCGCTGGTGTCACAGTGCACCACGGATTCCTCAACTAGTCTGTCTGTTAAATGTACCCCAAAGGCGTCTCTGAAAGGCCTCGTTTGGAAGCTGTCTGTCGTTATTCAACGTACGAGAATTGGCACCAGAGGTCCTGAATCATGTTTTGGAGCAGTTCGCACTTGAGTGGCTCTTTCAATCAGCAACAGCAATGAAAGAAATTACACTCTCAGAGGAACCTCTGGACCTGTGCTTTCATGGTGTCGCTAGTATTAAGGTGCGCCCCGAGACCTAAGCCACGTTGGAACTGAAACGGAGGAATCGACAGAGAGGCTACAGAATGACATCGCATCCATTTGGTTTTCTTGAAATCACTGAGGAGCAGGAAAATGTAAACGGCGAAGTCGAGTGGGGAAGTCAGGCAGTTGCAGCTCTGGAGAAACTCCTTCTTTGTGACTCACTCAGCAACCAGACACGTGAAGGTGACTCAGAGGCGTGAGAGCTCTTCACATCGAGAACAAAAAGCAATCAAGGGCAGTTAGCACCTCTTCCGGAGTGGGGGTGGGGTGAGGTAATTACCTTTTGACTTTGTTACTATGTTGAGAAACTGCCTTTTAGATTGAGGTGAACAGAAAATGCATTTCTAATAAGCACCATGGAATTGAGCAAAATTTATTGAGTCGCTTCTCGTCGATTCCCACACAGGTTTGCAACTCAGTTGCTATCCATGTGGCTGATGTCCAGGAGTGAACATCTCTGCAGCAAATTGCACGGTTCGGGTAAAAGGCAAGGAAAGTGTCATCTCGAACTGGCTCCGAGGTCAGAGCATCGTCACAATGTGATCTGTCGTTCTCGAATAGGAATGCGACCTCCGGTTTTAGGGTGGAGTACATTGTTTGGGACTCTTTTTCTGCAAAACAGACACAGTGACTGAAATTACGCTGCACGGTATGATGTGGAACACGGCTTTGTGCATTTTCCCTGTAGTCCGGTGTGCTTCATGTTCCGCGTAAACGTGAAACTTGCCCTGTTTCAAGCAATGGGTGAAATCATTTAGCAAAGCAAGAATCGAAATTGCAGTAATGTCAAGCAGCTCGTGGTTATTTGACCAAATCATAACCGAACATATATTCTCACAGATACATTTGGAGCTGAAAGGAGTCTGAGAAGATAGACTCAGCTTACCATTGATTTTTGTCTGGATTGATGGGCTCTCATTATCTGCTGCGAAATTGATATTGTAGACGGGCACATCCCAGCAGCTGTGCGAGTCGGAGAGGGATCATGGAACCATTTTCATGTGACTTGGCATCTGTTGTTATGCAGGAGAGCACAGTTGGAAACGCAAGAAAATGGTGCGCGCGGCCGGCTGGTAGTGTGGCCGAGCGTTCGAAGGCGCTGGATCCAGGTTCCAGTCTCGAAAGGGGCGTGGGTTCGAATCCCACCACTGCCATTTCTGCAGATCAACTCCAACGCTGCAGCTTTTTTGTTAAAATGCTGTTTCTGTCCCCACTGTATTGATGTTGAAAACAAAAGTAAAATGGCTTTGCTTCCCGGGGAATTAACTGTGGTGTGGGATAGTGCCGAATATTTCAAAGTGTCTCTGTCTGTCATGATCGTGTTCGCCTCCCGCGCAGAAAATCGCAAGCAGCTGTGCTGTTCCAGGCAAGTTGAGCTTGTACTGGAACCGAATGGAGACCGGTATTTCATCGCTGTTGTGAAACAAAGTCCTGGGGTGACTCGACTCGTCGTTATTTGGTTTTTCGGCCAATGGGAAAATCGTTCCAACGAATTTCGATGTGATATGTTGTTGAATTTCTCCCATTTCCTTCGTTTCCGTCCTGGAGACATCGGAAGGGAAAGGTAATCTAATCGAGACTGTGATTGGTGAAATTCACTTTTTATGGCCCATTCTTATTAGGTTCTTTCTTTCTCTCTTTTCAGTATTGTCTGGGAAGTGGTGGTTCCCTAAGGCTGCAGTATGTGTGAAAGAGTAGTTTGGAATTGTCCTGTTGTTAGTTGTGAGATTACTTTATAAATCATGCCCTCGGACTGTCTCACATTTAGCATTCATGCATCTCTGTGTCTGAAAATGCATTAGGTATGCCAGCTTTGTTTGTGTTCCGTGTTAAATGCTTTCTGTTTTGCGATTCGCTCAATACTTTACGAGTTAACAGCGTTTCTGAGGAAACTTCCAGCTGCAAAAGTCCTTAACTGAGGATCTGGGAAAATTTCACAGAGTATGGTCAGTCGGAGCAAAAGTAAGGAAGTCGTTCCTTTCTGCAGTGTTTCGCAATACTACCTTTCCCGTGAGCATCGAACACAGTAAAGGATTGTGCCACAGACTGCGACGGCAAGCTCCGCTAAAAAGTAATCCTATAAAGCAGGTGTAAGCAACACAACGTTTTTGGGGGACACCGCGTGGAAACAGATACTTCGGTGTATCTCGTCCATGCTCAGCACATAGCCAAATATAAACAAGTCCGGTTCCCCAGTATTTGGCCCCAAACCCTCTCAACCCATCCTATCCAGAAACTCATGCAATTTTCTGAGCCTCCTCCGCTTCCTCTGGGAGCTCATTCCATACACGCACAACCTTCTGTGTGGGAAATGTGCCTCAGGTCCTTTGTCAATTTCAGCCCACTCACCTTAAACCTATGCTCTCGAGTTTTCAACTCACCCCAACTTGGGTAAAACACGTAAATACTCAGTTTCCAACCCTTCCATTAGATCATGTCGCAGTCGTTACGCTGCAGGGAAAGTCGTCCCAGCCTAGTCGACCTCGCCCTACGGTCCAAACATTGACCACATCCTTGTCTATATTTTATCATCAATTTCACGTGTCTTTTTTTTATGTTTTGAAGATGTCAATTACGCTGGACAACAACGAGCTCTTGGAAACAGAAAGGTGAAACGAAGAATGGCTTCAACTTTCAGTGCTGGATGCCCCTGAGCTGCCGGATGGGCGGCTGCGGCTTGTTTCTGTAGTGTAGTGGTCATCACGTTCGCCTCACACGCGAAAGGTCACCAGTTCGAAACTGGGCAGAAACTGCTTTGTTCTTCATCGGCAGCCTTTTACATGGACAAGAACGGTGCTTTCTTGCTTGCTTTCCCATCTGCAAACCTGCCTTCGAAGTTGCTTGAACAAATCTGCTCGCGTAGTGAAATGTAATGCAATTCCATTTAATGACTGTGCAAAGAATTGTAAAGTTTTTATCCAAACTGGTTCTGATCATATGCAATTCTGTTTGAGAGTGTAGTTACCCCCTTCTGATTCTTCTACGAAAAGCAGTACCGCATTTGCATTCCTTGCGCAGGCGGCCCGGTTCAAAGACAGGGAAGAAGCTGATGCGCTGGTGTCACAGTGCACCACGGATTCCTCAACTAGTCTGTCTGTTAAATGTACCCCAAAGGCGTCTCTGAAAGGCCTCGTTTGGAAGCTGTCTGTCGTTATTCAACGTACGAGAATTGGCACCAGAGGTCCTGAATCATGTTTTGGAGCAGTTCGCACTTGAGTGGCTCTTTCAATCAGCAACAGCAATGAAAGAAATTACACTCTCAGAGGAACCTCTGGACCTGTGCTTTCATGGTGTCGCTAGTATTAAGGTGCGCCCCGAGACCTAAGCCACGTTGGAACTGAAACGGAGGAATCGACAGAGAGGCTACAGAATGACATCGCATCCATTTGGTTTTCTTGAAATCACTGAGGAGCAGGAAAATGTAAACGGCGAAGTCGAGTGGGGAAGTCAGGCAGTTGCAGCTCTGGAGAAACTCCTTCTTTGTGACTCACTCAGCAACCAGACACGTGAAGGTGACTCAGAGGCGTGAGAGCTCTTCACATCGAGAACAAAAAGCAATCAAGGGCAGTTAGCACCTCTTCCGGAGTGGGGGTGGGGTGAGGTAATTACCTTTTGACTTTGTTACTATGTTGAGAAACTGCCTTTTAGATTGAGGTGAACAGAAAATGCATTTCTAATAAGCACCATGGAATTGAGCAAAATTTATTGAGTCGCTTCTCGTCGATTCCCACACAGGTTTCCAACTCAGTTGCTATCCATGTGGCTGATGTCCAGGAGTGAACATCTCTGCAGCAAATTGCACGGTTAGGGTAAAAGGCAAGGAAAGTGTCATCTCGAACTGGCTCCGAGGTCAGAGCATCGTCACAATGTGATCTGTCGTTCTCGAATAGGAATGCGACCTCCGGTTTTAGGGTGGAGTACATTGTTTGGGACTCTTTTTCTGCAAAACAGACACAGTGACTGAAATTACGCTGCACGGTATGATGTGGAACACGGCTTTGTGCATTTTCCCTGTAGTCCGGTGTGCTTCATGTTCCGCGTAAACGTGAAACTTGCCCTGTTTCAAGCAATGGGTGAAATCATTTAGCAAAGCAAGAATCGAAATTGCAGTAATGTCAAGCAGCTCGTGGTTATTTGACCAAATCATAACCGAACATATATTCTCACAGATACATTTGGAGCTGAAAGGAGTCTGAGAAGATAGACTCAGCTTACCATTGATTTTTGTCTGGATTGATGGGCTCTCATTATCTGCTGCGACATTGATATTGTAGACGGGCACATCCCAGCAGCTGTGCGAGTCGGAGAGGGATCATGGAACCATTTTCATGTGACTTGGCATCTGTTGTTATGCAGGAGAGCACAGTTGGAAACGCAAGAAAATGGTGCGCGCGGCCGGCTGGTAGTGTGGCCGAGCGTTCGAAGGCGCTGGATCCAGGTTCCAGTCCCGAAAGGGGCGTGGGTTCGAATCCCACCACTGCCATTTCTGCAGATCAACTCCAACGCTGCAGCTTTTTTGTTAAAATGCTGTTTCTGTCCCCACTGTATTGATGTTGAAAACAAAAGTAAAATGGCTTTGCTTCCCGGGGAATTAACTGTGGTGTGGGATAGTGCCGAATATTTCAAAGTGTCTCTGTCTGTCATGATCGTGTTCGCCTCCCGCGCAGAAAATCGCAAGCAGCTGTGCTGTTCCAGGCAAGTTGAGCTTGTACTGGAACCGAATGGAGACCGGTATTTCATCGCTGTTGTGAAACAAAGTCCTGGGGTGACTCGACTCGTCGTTATTTGGTTTTTCGGCCAATGGGAAAATCGTTCCAACGAATTTCGATGTGATATGTTGTTGAATTTCTCCCATTTCCTTCGTTTCCGTCCTGGAGACATCGGAAGGGAAAGGTAATCTAATCGAGACTGTGATTGGTGAAATTCACTTTTTATGGCCCATTCTTATTAGGTTCTTTCTTTCTCTCTTTTCAGTATTGTCTGGGAAGTGGTGGTTCCCTAAGGCTGCAGTATGTTTGAAAGAGTAGTTTGGAATTGTCCTGTTGTTAGTTGTGAGATTACTTTATAAATCATGCCCTCGGACTGTCTCACATTTAGCATTCATGCATCTCTGTGTCTGAAAATGCATTAGGTATGCCAGCTTTGTTTGTGTTCCTTGTTAAATGCTTTCTGTTTTGCGATTCGCTCAATACTTTACGAGTTAACAGCGTTTCTGAGGAAACTTCCAGCTGCAAAAGTCCTTAACTGAGGATCTGGGAAAATTTCACAGAGTATGGTCAGTCGGAGCAAAAGTAAGGAAGTCGTTCCTTTCTGCAGTGTTTCGCAATACTACCTTTCCCGTGAGCATCGAACACAGTAAAGGATTGTGCCACAGACTGCGACGGCAAGCTCCGCTAAAAAGTAATCCTATAAAGCAGGTGTAAGCAACACAACGTTTTTGGGGGACACCGCGTGGAAACAGATACTTCGGTGTATCTCGTCCATGCTCACCACATAGCCAAATAGAAACAAGTCCGGTTCCCCAGTATTTGGCCCCAAACCCTCTCAACCCATGCCATGTTGTGTGCCATTGATTTCATTGACATTGAGATATTTTGCTTATACAGGAAGGGATTCATAATCACGTAAAGTTCGTAATTAAAGTCATATTTTCTTTTTTAAAATTATGAGAATTCCTTTGTGAAACAGTGATTTAGAGATGCCGGAGTTGGACTGGGGTGAGGAAAGTTAAAAATCACGTGACACTATGTTATAGTCCAACAGGTTTATTGGGAAGCCCTAACTTTCAAGGTGATGCCTCTTCATCGGGCGACCTTCATCTCTTCATCCGCTCGGACTAGAGAATAAGGATTGGTGTACGTGAGGAGTTGAACTGCACCATAATGATGTGTTAAATGTTTATTGAAACTCTTCTGCAGAATTAAGTTCACAGAATAAACAATATTTGAACATTCTTGAGTTGACTAGAAGTAAAATCCTGTTGCCCACCATATGAATAATACCCGAATGTATTTTGATTTAATAAAATGAATTTCATTACTTAGATACTTTAAAATTTTAAAAACTGCAGTGTCCTCAAATCTAAAATTTGGATATAATGTAATATGATACATAATGTTATTAATGACCTGAAAATAATAAATTGCAGATTAAGAGATTATTGGAATGAACAACAGACAGAAGCAGATCCAAAACTGGATTGAAAATCAATTCAAACTCTGCTTAGATATATTCTAATCACCATTCCAAGCTGCTCTGGCATATCTCTGTTGGAGAAGGGAACCGAACCCACACCTCCTAGTCTCATAAGAGTGACACTACTAGAGATCCACAAGTGTCTTTCATTATGTTCCTAACAAGGAAGGGTGGGATTATAATCAATTGTGATGATTATAATACATCATAATCAAATGAAAACTAATCAATATTCATTCCGATAATTGGGCTGGGAATTAATTAGACTGTTTCTGTGTGTAATGGACTGAGAATGAAATAATAATTCCCAATAATGATGGTACTAAGCAGAAATGCACTTACTTAAAAATTAAAATCATGACAATTGAAAGAAAGATAAATGCACATATCATGCGCTTATTGTAAATTCATGAAAAATATGACTGCGGAATGTGTTTAAAGCCGTTTTTCTTATAATGAAACGATAGCTAGAATGCTTAGCAGCAGGATGTAATCGCAAAAAAAACATTCAATGTGACTATTCAGCTGCAGGCAGCTCCCCTTCCTTACACATATGTATAACTTCCAACAATTCAAAATTTACTCTGATAAAGAAAAGAACATACGCATGTAAATTCTTTTTTCTTGTTGACAATAAAGTCGCAAATTTGAATTTTTTTTAGCTTTAAAGTATTTAACTATTCCTGTGATCAGAAATACAATAAATCTTCATGTTGAAGAAAAATATGATCAAATCAATTCAAATCAAAATAAATATCGATATTCACAACAATTGGGAGAGTAGACACAACAATATCTTTCCATGTACTGAGCCATAATTCCACTTTTATACCCCTTACTGGAATGATCAATTATTAGATATTAGCAATAACTAAATTATTAATATGCTGTCAGTGAACTGAATATTAATGTGAAATCTCACATTGCTGTTTGAAAGAGCAATGTGTCGATATAAACAGTAATTCTTAGTGAAATGCCTTAGACATCTCTTAATCAATGAGGCTATGTATACTTTGATTGTTGAAACGAGTAGCATTCAGTTACTTATAAAGAGCATTGGATGGAAATCACTGCTTTTTGGTGCAGAGCTGAAAGATTTTGTTATTGTAGTATTGGCAGTAAGAAATAATGGATTAAATTATGATGTGCATATCACCTTACTAAATATTTTCAAGTTTTCTAAAAGGCTTCTGGTCCAATCTTCAGTTTAACAAGGGGAAGTTTGGGTCAGAACATCAGTAACTGCAAACAATTTCGACACATCTCCATCAAAGTTATTAATCTGATAATTCAGAACAAATATCAAAAACTTACCTCCGTAAATTTAGTTGACTATATTTTTAGATTGTAGTAAAGTTCGTTCTCTACTTATTTCCTTCCTATTTCTGACACCAGTGGCTAAATATGGATTAGATTAAATGTCATATGAGTTAGACGTTCGTTTTCTCTCACAGATCCGTGCAGCACAGGAATTGGTTATTTGGCCCATAACGTTGTGCTGAACATAATGCAAAAGAAACTCATCCCTTCTGCCAACTCTTGGTCCATATCCTTCCAAATTATCGAAATGAACATTAAAGAGCCTTAATGTATCTGCTTCCACCACCAACCATGGAAGTTCATTCCAGACACCTACCACTCCCTGTGTAAAAACAAATTGCCCGTTACATGCCCCTTGAACTTTCCCCCTAACCTTAAATGCATGTCACATAGTTTTTGATGCTTCAACTATGGGAAAAACTTTCTGACCGTCAACCCTATCTACGTATCTCATGATTGTAGAGACTTCCATCAAGTCTTCCCCCAGTCTCCGCCACTCCACAAAAAAGCAATCTGAGTTTTTTCTCGCCTCTCTGAATCCAGGCAGCATCCTGGTAAAAGCCCTCTGTACCCTCTCCAAATCCTCCATACCTGTCCTGTAATGTGGAGAACAAAAGTGAATAAAATACTTCAAGTATGCCTTAACCAGTCTTATAAAGTTACAACATGGCTTCCTGACACTTGTAACCAGTTCTCTGACCAATACAGGCAAGCATACCATTTGCCTTCCTAACCACTTTCAGGGAGCCATGGTCTTGAACACCAAGATCCCTTTCAATAATAAAGCTGTTAGGGTCCTGCTATTAACTATCTACTTTTCCTTAACATTTGAGCTTCCAAAGTGAAACACCTCACACTTGTATGGATTAAACTTCACCTTTAATTACTCTGCCCATATCTGCAATTTATCTTTTTCCTGCTGCATTATATGACAACCCTCTACATTGTCCCCAACTGCACTGAACTTATTAACTCCCCCAATTCGATTATAATCCATTTCACTTCTATATAATTGTATCACAAACAGAAGGGTTCCAGTACAGGTACCTGTGGAAAAAAGACAGGTAATGAGGGAAATGCAGAATTCTTGACGAAATGAGGTTTTTTTTCAATGACAGAACAATTCTGATGAATAATCTTCTAAGGTGTGATTTTTGTTTTTAAATTAACCCAATGTTTTAATTCTCAGTTTACTGATCTTAATGAATATCCAGTACAAACTGCTTTGTTAATATTGAATCATTTTAAGTGTTGAGTTCTAACGTTAATTATTGTTTAATTGTTATTTCAATTCTCACACCATCAGGAGATTCACATTTTAGTTGAATCCATTATTTCTTAGTGCCAGTATCATAATGAAATATTAACATTCTTTTCAGGTCAACTCACCTGCAATCAACCAAAGTTTTCTCATCCAACATCTAACTATCTCATTCTCTTTCATTTGAGTTCTCATATTAATGGAAGGATCATTAAACAGTCTTATCAATTAAGAGATGGCTAACTATTTTTCATATAAATATTTCATTTTTTTCCAACATATTGCACAATTACATTGCAAAAAGAGTTTTCTTATCATTATTAAATTTGTTATCAGCCATTTTAAAACTAATTATGGTCAATATCTAACCGGCAAACATTGTTGAAATCCAATATCTCCAGCTGTCGATGTGGAGCTATGGCTCAATACATCAACTGACGTAAACAATATTGCACTCTGCAATCTCTTAATCTTAGCAAAAATAATTTTAAGTGTTTACGCTTAGATGGATTGAATTGGTTGTGAGCAAAAATGCAGACTGAAGAAAGGTCACTGGCCCAAAAGTTTTCACACTGATTTCTCCCCACAGATGCTGCCAGACCTGCTGAGTTATTTTCCAGCAATTACTGATTTTGCTTGTGATTTCCAGCATCCACAGTTTTGTTTACATTCTTGTATTGATTATATTTCACTTCAATTCTAACATTTCTATATATCTGATTATGACAATAAGAGCTAAATATTTTTCATGTTAAACATGATTTAAATTTTCCGAGTTTCTTGTTTAAATAAACCAGAATTAACAAATGTTTGCTCTATGCTATAACAATAAATCTTGAATTCTTAGCAATCACAATTTTTTGAAAATGAGGAAAGTTATCTTTCGCTGAATAGTCACATTGAAAGACTAATGCTTTATTTCCATTTCATGTGCATTACAAAGCGTGTTAATTTTTATTTATGCAGATGAATAACTGCTTCAAACATATTGACTTACTTGATTATCATGAGATCTATGTTTATTTAAGATCATTGTTGCTTCGTTCCTTCATTATTAGAAATAACTAATTCTTTTTATCGATCCATTACACTCTGGAACTGTCTAATACAAGCCTAGTCCAATTATAACAATAAATATCTCAGTAGTTTTCCCTGTGAATAAACACAGTAAGTATGTGATTATAGTCCTGCCCTTCCTGCAAGGGAATATTATGGAGGACTCCGGTAATGTCTGTACTAGTAGACCAGGTGGCATGGGTTCAATTCCCACCTTCAACAGAGGTGTGTCAAATCACCTCAGAGTTGATGAGAAAATATCTAAGTGTCGATTGAACTGCTTTTCAACCAACATTGTCTCAACTTGTAACTGTTGTTCATTATAATGATCACAACATCTTGAATTTATTTGCTTCACATCACTGATTAAAGTATGAATGTTATTACGCTGCTTCTAAATACCTCTCAACTTTTAGTAACTTTGCAGTCTTAAAGATTCTACGATTTAAGGTGAGGGGGAAAGAATTAAAAGGGGTCTGAGGGGCAACGTTTCCACACAGTGTGTTTCACATTTTAGGATGAGCTGTGAGAGGAAGGGCAGAGGCTGGCACAAATACAACATCTAAAAGACTTTTGGACTGTTTATTGTATAGAAAACGTCCAAAGGGGTATGGGACAAACACAGGGAAATGGGACTAGTTTAGTTTAGGAAACCTGGCCGGAATGCCAAGTTAGGCTGAATGTCCTGTTTCCATGCTGTATCAGTCTAGCATTCGACAACTCAAACTTCACTGTGATTGGTAAAGGAAAGAACAAACGGATGTTAATTCTATTTAGTGTCCATAAAAAAGTGAAATGCATTTTAAATAATTTTGTCACATGAAATAGTTCGCTCTTATTGTGATAAGAAATACAATGATTGTGAGCATTGAAGTGAAATAAAATTAAATCAATTCAACTGTGTTTCCATGGTTAACATAAAAATTGATATTCACAATCATTGTGAGTTTGTACATTGCAATATCTTCACATTACTTCATGTACTGAGCCATTATTACACATTTATACCCCCTACTGAACTGAACAATAATTAGATATTAGCAACACTCAGATTTTCGAAAATCTATCAGTACACTTAGAAGAAGGAGAGATTCAATTTCACTACATGACTGTGCAATGCGCAGACATGAACAGGAATTTTTGCAGTGAAAAGTAGTTACAGTTCTCTGAATTCATAAGGCTGAAATTACTGTGATTATTCAAATGAGCAAAAGTCAGTTTACAAAGCGTGTTGGATGCAAAATGATTGGTTCCATTGTGGGATAGTTGACCTGAAAACAATAGCATTGTTGCAATGGATTAAATTAAAATATGGATTAAAATAATATATGGATCTGACGATACACGTTAGGAAGACAAACAAATTATTCTGCAAGTATTATAAGGATAATGAATTCATAATAAAAGTTGTATTCTGAACAAATAAATTGACTCAATATTTTAAAAACACTTTGCTCTGATGTTGATTAGACATACACTAAGATCGGTAAACTGAAGACTGAATTATAATACCTAGATTGATGGATTGAGGACAATAAATGAGCCATTCAATAGTTATTGAAAAGAATTTATATTTTTGTCAAAATGCAGACAATACAGAAGTAATGCATTTCATTCAATGAGTTTACTTGTAGAAACATGTGTTCTTAATTTATGAAATTTTATTGTGATCGATGTTCAAACATTTGTGTCTGAATTAGGAAGTAAATAAAAAGATAATGAAAATGAATATGAGAGTGACCACAAGATACAGTCCGTGATATTGGATAGAAAAAGGAATTCGCATAATCTTATGAGTATTTAATGTTAATAAAATATAACTCCTCAGGTACTGAAGCAGTCCAAGTCCAAGTACAACAAGACCTGGACAGTATCCAGGCTTGGGCTTACAGGAGGCAAGTAACATACATGCCACATAAATGCAGGTTATCACGTATAAGACATAACCTAACCACCATCCCTTGACATTCGATGGTGTTACCATGACTGAACATCCACTATCAACATTATCCTGTGGATTATCATTGATCAGGAACTGAACTGGTCTCACCACATAAACACAGTGGCTACAAGAGTAATTCAACTCCTGGCTCCTGAAATCCTGTCCAAACGCTACCAAGCACAAGTCAGGAGTGTGATGGAATACTCCCCACTTGCCTGGATGAGTGCAGCCCTAACAACACTTAAGAAACTTGATACCATCCGGAATAAAGCAGCCCGCTTGATTGGCACTGCTGCTACTGAGCATCAGTGGTGGTGAGGGTGGATGCTTGTGGATGTCCTACCTGCAATCTCTGCCTCTTCTTATTAACAAAGATAAAAGAATCTTACATTGCTCAACTTTCTCATCAAAACCGAGTACTGTATTCACCTCAACCCTCCAACCACAAGGGATGAACTCAGATTTCTCCAGTTTCCTCATTTCTCCTCCACCTACCTTGTCTCAATCAAATCCCTCGAACTCAGCACCACCTTCCTAACCTACAATCTTCTTCCTGACCTCTCCGCCCCCACTCCATTCGAATCCTATCACCCTCACCTTGACCTCCCTCCACCTATCGCATTCCCAATGCCCCTCCCCCAAGTCCCTCCTCCCTACCTTTTATCTTAGCCTGCTGGACACACGTTCCTCATTCCTGAAGAAGGGCTCATGCCCGAAACGTCGATTCTCCTGTTCCTTGGATGCTGCCTGACCTGCTGCGCTTTTCCAGCAACACATTTTCAGCTCTGATCTCCAGCATCTGCAGTCCTCACTTTCTCCTCCAGCCCTCTATTATACCATCCAGCAGCATTTCCATCACCAATAGCAGCTCCTCTTAAAATATTTTGTCAGTAACTTGTAATAAACTGGTTAATACAATTACAACTGAAAATGTGTTGCTAGAAAAGCGCAGCAGGTCAGGCAGCATCAAAGGAGCAGGAGAATCGACGTTTCGGGCATGAGCCCTGCTTCAGGAAGGTCCTGACGAAGCAGTGAACCAAATTTTGAAATGATCTTTCTAAACATAATATAGATCAGGTTAAAACTGAAGTAGGTGTTTTACACAACTTGCTACAAGGACACAGACAGTAGAATCTGAGGTGATCATGAGTATGTGGAGGTGAATGTGGGAGACAAGCTGGGACTGTATTGGAGTAGTCACGGTGAGAGGGAACAAATGCTGGATGCAGGGTTTCAGCAGCTGATGGACTGACACTGAGGTGAGCCATCGGAAACTGAGCAAGTGACCACCATCTAATAGGACAGAGAAACTGATCCATCAGCCTGAAACTGACTGACCAGATGGCTGTCAGTGACTCCAACACAAGGGAATGGAAACATTGCTCAGAGCCTGTTTCTGTAACATTCAACACAACCAGGAAATGGAAAGTGAATAATGAGCTGAAAACAAGGCCACTGTTCTGTTCGAGTCTAAACATTTCAATGTTCAGTTATTGAACATTACTGACTCTCAGAATATTCTAACCTGCAGAATCACAGTAAAAGGGGAAAGTAAACAACATTCTTGGCAAAGGCAGAATGAACCAACTGCTTGTATAAAAACAGCTCAGAACAAAGGGGCGGAATCCTCTACAAACTGACAAACACAGATACCATTAGATTTATAGATAGTGATTGGAATTCTTTCGAAAAACACTTCCCTGTTTATGGTGTGTGGTAGTAACCATTCTCAGTGAGAACTGCCACTTATTTCCTTTGAAAAGAGTCTCTGTTTCCCCTCAGAAAAGCAGGTGTGTTGCTCACTTACAGACTGACTTACAGACAAAGGAAACCTGATCAGGGACTCGACGGTTAATTAAGCTGTTAGTGACAGTCCATTGCACACAACAAGAGCTTAGACCACAACAGATTCTAATGAAACCAACAATGTGATGAAAAAGGTGAATTAGTCTTTATAATCATGCAGTCTCTCTCAATCAAATAATCCCAGTCAACTTCCAAACATTTTAAAACTATTAATACAATGTGTACATATTTATTTACTTTCCTAATTTCCTCCAAAAATATATCTGATAATTCTCTTCAAAATATATTTTAAATGGTCAATTCATAATCACAATTCATTTCCAATTATTCTTAGAGCAGAACAAATTGCAAACTAAAATTGTTTTCACGTCAATAATGACACTAGAAAATTTGATCTGTAGTTTAACCATATTTCCAAATATTGTTTTGGTTCATTATTGCAGTGAAGCTAAAATTAAACTGTATTTATTTTCTCTGATATCCTTTCATTACTTTATTCCCTAATAACAATGCCCATGGTGCAATGGGTGACAAACATTAAATAAAATTGAATTTTCATTGCAAGAACTTGTACAAATAATCACATATTATTTAGTTCATTCATTGTCGTTGATTATCAGTTATTTTCACTGTATGATCAAGTTAAATTTACTTAAATAATCACAGTACAATTCTCACCTTTATAGATATGTCGAATGAATGCCAAATTATTCTTATTTCAAGTAAAAATAAATTCACGTTTTGCTCTGTTTTATTCCAGGAATAACAGGATGTGTTGAATTATTATGGGAAACAGGAATAAGTGAAGGTGGTGGCTCTCAGACGTGAGGCCTTAAAGCCAAAGGGCCAGGTGGTAGTAACAGTGGGGGGAGGTACCTAGTGCCCCGCTCTCCTCAGAAGGCAGAGAGGATGATGACAAAGTGCACACGAATGGACAGAGGGACGGCAATGGGTGGGATCACCCACCACCCTGTAAGGCCCAGAAGGCTATGTCCATGGCACCACTGGGCATCAAAGCTCAACGTGGACAGACAGTAGGGAGCAACAAAGGGAACTGTCAGAAACCAAACATGAACAGTTCACCCGCTGAATGACAGATGTTGGTGAGTTAACACCCAGCCTGATAGAGAAATGGTAATAATGGGCCTTATTGGGACAATATGGATGAATTAGTTGAGGTACAGTCTCACCGATGATGGTGTCAGGCCAAAATCTCTCAGGCCAAGATACCCTGACGTGTACATCAGAACCTGTCCCTGCAATGAGAGGGTGAGGGTGTGAGCTGGTCCCCCCCAGTGCACAGCCGATCAGTGTCTCCAGGAATTTACAGATATTACAGGGACACACTGGGGAGGGGACAGGCTGAATGGGCTAAAATAACCTTGGTGTCTCAGGGAACCAAGGGTAATATCGAGGATCATACAGAGAGGAAGCCTGAGGTGTGTAAGGACCACGGGGGATTACCAAACCCCAATCTGTGATGATGATATCATTTTTTTTGTTTTTAAACTGGGACCCTATTTAACTGTGATTATAAACATGGGACTCCCAGTGGAAGATCATTCTAACCACTTTCTGAATTGGACCATGAGAGCTGAGGCAAACTCAGAAACACAGGGGAATAGCTGCAGTACAGGGAGGGTAACCAGACTGGCAATGTTACAAGTGAAGAAGGAAAGGGCACATAGCCAAGGAATGTAGGCAGAGAGAGGGAGATAGATGTTCACATTGTGTGTGTGCATGTGTTCACGTAGGCACATGAATATTCTTTGATGCTGTGTTTGCGAACCAGCAGAACAAATATTAATACAGGAGCATCTATATCAATGACTGATATGGATTTGTCCCTTACCACCTCAATTACTAAAATGAGAGCAGTCGAAGAAGGAATCAAGGAAGCTGGATGAAATAAACTTCTCCCGACGCAGATCATGCATATGGCAAAATATATTCAGATGTGGGCTGTGGGAAACTGAGGAAGGGACCACTCTGGGAGTTGTCCATTTCGAACAGTTAGGACCAACTATTGATGTAGAGACACAAACTATAATATGGGAACAACCTGAACAGGCCTGGGACAGGAAGCAAAGGAGAGTCGACATCTCCAGAGTAGTTACCTTGCAGGGAGACTGGAACAGTCAGGGAATCTGGGGAGTTAGAGCTAGGACCCAAGCAGCAGTTTGGGTAACTCAAACAGGAATGTGGGTTATTATTTGTAGATCCTGTAAAGATCAAGGGCCCTCTCACTCCCCACACAAACCGGATCCCATTAAAGCTGAGGAGGCAGTAATTGTGACAGTATCAGATTGACAAAAGCAGTGAATAGTCAGACCAGCAGTATCCCAGACTAACTCACAGAAGCCGGACAGCTCATCCCACCTCACTATTGAGTATACGTCCCTCAGTGAATCCGCCACTAAAGAGTATCCTACATTAGCGAACCACACCACTGTATTTAATGGATTGAAATCACAACAGGATATAGTCTAAGTCCTTGATGTTGTGAATGGGTTCTGGTCCATACCTGTGGACCTGGAATCCCAGAATAGGCTGGCATTTACTGGCTGAGGAAAACAGTACTCCTGGATCCAGTTACCTCAGGGATCCCACAATATTCCACTATATCCCACCGATATATGGCTGATGGAGTTAGTCACATTGATCTTTCCAACACCTCATGACCTCAGATATTAAACAGGCAGGCCAGGCTTAAAATTAACCCACAGAGAGTGGGAAGGTAGGGAGAGATGCCACTGCTCTGTTAGAGTCAAAATCATTCAACGTTCAGTTATTGAATATTACTGACTCTCAGAATATTCTAACCTGCAGAATCACAGTAAAAGGGGAAAGTAAACAACATTCTTGGCAAAGACAGAATGAACCAACTGCTTGTATAAAAACAGCTCAGAACAAAGGGGCGGAATCCTCCATAAACTGACAAACACAGATACCATTAGATTTATAGATAGACAATGAAATTCTTCAGAAAAACCCTTCCCTGTTTATGGTGTGTGGTTGTAACCATTCTCAGTGAGAACTGCCACTTATTTCCTTTGAAAAGAATCTCTGTTTCCCCTCAGAAAAGGAGGTGTGTTGCTCACTTACAGACTGACTTACAGACAAAGGAAACCTGATCAGGGACTCGACGGTTAATTAAGCTGTTAGTGACAGTCCATTGCACACAACAAGAGCTTAGACCACAACAGATTCTAGTGAAACCAACAATGCGATGAAAAAGGTGAGTTAGTCTTTATAATCATGCAGCCTCTCTCAATCAAATAATTCTAGTCAACTTCCAAACATTTTAAAACTATTAATACCAATGTATACATATTTATTTCCTTTCCTAAGTTGCCTCCAAAACTATATATCTGACTATTCTCTTCAAAATATATTTTAAATGGTCAATTCATAATCACAATTCATTTCCAATTATTTTTAGAGCAACACAACTTGCAAACTAAAATAGTTTTCATGTCAATAATGACACTGGAAACTTTGTTATGTAGTTTAACCATATTTCCAAATATTGTTTTGGTTCATTATTGCAGTGAAGCTAAAATTAAAGTCTATTTATTTTCTCTGATATCCTTCCATTACTTTATTCCCTAATAACAATGCCCACGGTGATATGGGTGACAAGCATTAAAATAAAATTGAATTTTCAATGCAAGAAGTGGTACAAATAATCACATATTATTCAGTTCATTCATTGTCGTTGATTATCAGAGTTATTTTCATTGTATGATCACGTTAAATTCACTTAAATAATCACAGTACAATTCTCACCTCTATAGATATGTCAAAGTGAATGTCAAATTATTTCAAGTAAAACCAAATTCACATTTTGCTCTGTTTTATTCCAGGAATGACAGGATGTGTTGAATTATTATGGGAAACAGGAACAAGTGAAGGTGGTGGCTCTCAGACGTGAGGCCTTAAAGCCAAGGGCCAGGTGGTAGTAACAGTGGGGGGAGGTACCTAGTGCCCCGCTCTCCTCAGAAGGCAGTGAGGATGATGACAAAGTGCACACGAATGGACAGAGGGACGGCAATGGGTGGGATCACCCACCACCCTGTAAGGCCCAGAAGGCCCTGTCTATGGCTCCACTGGGCATCAAAGCTCAAACTTGGACAGACAGTAGGGAGCAACAAGGGGAACTGACAGAAACGAAACCTGAACCGTTTACCCACTGAATAACAGATGTTGGTGAATGAACACCCAGCCTGATAGAGAAATGGTAATAATGGGCCTTATTGGGACAATATGGATGAATTAGTAGAGGTACACAGTCTCACCAAAGATGATGTACGGACCCTCCCTCGAGCCAAGATGCCCTGACGTGTACAGCAGAATCTGTCCCTGCAATGAGAGGGTGAGGGTGAGAGTTGGTTCCCCCAATGCACAGCCGATCAGTGGCTCCAGGAATTTACAGATATTACAGGGACACACTGGGGAGGGGACAGGCTGAATGGGCTGAAATAACCTTGGTGTCTCAGGGAATCAAGGGTAATATCGAGGATCATACAGAGAGGAAGCCTGATGTATGTACGGACCACGGGGGATTACCAAACCACAACATGTGATGATGAAATCGGTTTGATGCATTTAAAAGATGACATGGGACCCTATTTAACTGTAATTATAAACATGGGACTCCCAGTGGGAGATAATTCTAACCACACTCTGAATTGGGCCATGAGAGCTGAGGCAAACACAGAAACACAGGGGAATAGCTGCAGTACAGGGAGGGTAATCAGACCCACAATGTTACAAGGGAAGCAGGAAAGGGCACATAGACAAGGAACATAGGCAGAGAGAGGGAGATAGGTGTTCATATTGTGAGTGGCCTGTGTTCATGTAGATATATGCATAGCCCATGAATATTCATTGATGCGCTGTTAAGGGGCCAACACTTTCATGATTCTAACACCGGAGCATCTTTGACTTTTATGGCTCACCCTACAACTCAAATCCTCCAACCCTAACAACATCCTTGTAAGTCTTTTTTGAAACCTTTCATGTTTCACAGCACCCTTCTGATAGGAGGCAGGCCAGAACTGCACACACTATTCCAAAAGTGGCCTAACGAATGTCCTGTACAGTAACATGACCTCCCACATCCGATACTCAATGCTCAAACCAATAAAGGAAAACATACTGAACACCTTCATCATCCTATCTGCCTGCAACTTGACTTGCAAGGACTATGAACCTGCCGTCCAAGCTCTCTTTGTTGCGCAAACGTCTTCAGGGCCTTGCCATTCAGTGTACAAGTCCTGCCCTGATTTGCTTTTCCAAAATGCAGCACATCACATTTACCTAAATTAAACCCCATCTGATCAATATCTTATTGTAATCTGAGGTAACCTTCTTCATTATCCACACCCCTCCAATTTTGTATGACCTGTAAACTCATTTACGATACCAAATTATTTAAATGAATGACGAAACAAATCCAGAAATAGACATCCATTTCTCAGAGTTTGAATGTGCTCTGTGTAAATCCTGCCCAATGACTCTGTACCAGAGAAAGGCTGCACATGCGCCTGGCTGCACCTTGCCCCCTACAAAGCTGGTGGCTCCACATGTGTCCAGAGAATTCTTGCCCCGAATAAAGATGGCGGCACACACTCATGCCTGCTGCCACACTGAGGCAATTCCCCGTTTACTGAAAACACGAGACTGGGACGTTCAAATTTGTGTTTTCCGACGTGCACATTTTGTTTGTAAAACCTCTCCGCTCATACAGAATCGCTCTCACCTCCTGCGGTTCCACAGACAACCTTGATGATTTTTGTGGGTACCTATTCTCTGCCTGGTTACTCGTTTGTCCTTAGTGTATTTGTACAATCACTCTGGATTCTCCTTAAACCTATTTCCTGAAGCTATCTCATGTCCCCTTTTTGCCCTCCTGGTTTACCTCGAGTATACTCCTACTGCCCCTATACTCCTCTAGGGATTCACACAAATATAGCTCTCTGTACCTGCCATATGCCTCCTTCATTTTCTTGACCAGGCCCACAATATCTTTCGTCAGGCAGCATTCTTTACACCTACCAGCCTTGGCCTTAACAGGAACATACTATCTGTGTACTCTCATTGTCGCAGGCCTATGGAGGCAATGGCAGATGAGGACAGAGAAACAATCATTCTCAGTAAAGAGGTAATGTTGGGAAAGATAACAGCCTGAAGGTAGATGGGTATCCAGGCTCTGATGGAATGCATCGCAGGGACTAAAAGAGGTGGGTGAGGGGAGGGGGGGGGGGAAAGAGATAACAAATAGACCTCGTGATAATTCACTACCATTTGTTGGATTCTGGGATGGTTTTGACAGACTGGAAGCTGCAAATATGGTGCCACTATTTTTCAAAAAGGACCCGTTAGCTTAACTTCTGTAGTGGGGAAAATGCTTGAATCTCTCAAGGAAGTAGTGGTGAGATATCTGGGTAGAAATTGTCTCATTGAGCAGACACAGCATTGATTCATGAAAGGCAGGTCACGTTTAACGCATTTACTGGAATTATTTGAGGATACGACGAGTGCGTTGGACAAGGCGGACTCGGTGGATGTGGTGTACATGGATTTCCAGAAGGTATTCAACAAGTTGCCACACAAAAGGCGGCTGAATAAGGTAAAAATGCATGGCATTGTGGGTAATGTATTATCATTGATACTGGATTGGTTAACCAACAAAAAATAAAGAATGGGAATAAACGGGTGTTTGGATTAATGTTGGCACTACAACTGTTTGCAATTTACACAAATGTTTTGGAGTTGAGGACCAAGTGTACGGTGTCAGAGTTCATATTTGATACAAAGATGAGGTAGAGCAATGTCTGCAGAGGCCACTGTCAGTCTGCACAGGGATACAGATCGGTTAAGTGAGTGGGTAAGGATCTGGCAGATGGAGTTCAATGTTGGGATATGTGAGGTCATCCATTTTGGCTGGACTAACAGCTAACTGATGATGAAATGGTGAAAACGTGCAGCATGCTGCTGTGCAGAGGGAGCTGGGTGTCCTTGTGCATGAATCACAGGAAGTTGGTTTGCAGGTGCAGCAGGTAATTATGGCAGTGAAGGGAATATTGTCCTTCATTGCTAGAGGGATGGTTATGCTGCAGCTGTACAGGGTGTTGGGGAGGCCACACCTGGAGTACTGTGTACTGGTTTGGTCTCCTTACTTCAGGAAGGATGTACTAACACTGGAAGGAGTACAGAGGAGGTTCACTAGTTTGAGTTGGGAGTTGAGGGTTGGTGTATGTGGAGAGATTGAGAAAACTGGTTCTATAATCATTGTAATTTAGAAGAATGGGAGGTTGGAGAGGAAACAATAAAATTATGAAGGGAGTAGATAAGACAGAAGCAGGGAGGCTATTTCCACTGGGGGCGGGTCAAACTACAGAGCATTACCTCAAAATAAGGGAGAGCAGATTTAGGACGGAGTTCAGGAGGAGCTTCTTCAGCTAAAGGGTTGTGAATCTGTGGAATTCCCTGCCGAGTGCAGCATTTGACATTCTCAACTTGAATGCCTTTAAGGCAAAATGTAGATTTGTGAACAGGAAAAGAATTAAGGGTTATGGGGAGAGAGCAGGAATGTGGAGTTGAGGCCATGAAAAGATCAGCCCTGATCTTATTGAATGGTAGAGCAGGCTTAAGGGGCCAGATGAAAGTTCTTGCCTTGTGCCATCAAAATTGGCCTTTGTCCAATTCAGAACCTTAACTTTTAGATCTGGTGTATTGTTTTCTGTATCTATTTTAAAACTAGTAGAATTATTAGAGACTCCCAACAGTGTGGAAGCAGGTCATTCAGCCCATCACATTGATACTGACCTGGAGAGCCTCCTAACCTCCCCCTGTAACATTGCATTTCCCAGGGCCAGCCAACCTACACATCCCTGAACACTGTGGGCAATTCAGCCTGGACAATCCACCCAACCTACACATCCCTGAACACTGTGGGTAATTCAACCTGGATAATCCACCCAACCTGTACATCTTTGGACTGTGGGAGGAAACCAGAGCACCCGGACGAAATCCTTGCAGAAAATCCCAATAAGGTGATCATCCCTTTCTTATTTCCCAGTTCCACCTAAATAACTTCACTGGCGTACTCCCAGGAATATCTTCCCTAAGCAAAAACATAATGCTGTCCCGAATCAAAAATGCCACTCCCCCTCCTTCCTTCTCCCCCTTTCTATTTTTCCTATAGCATCTATACCCTGGAACATTAAGCTGCCAGTCCTATCCATCCCTGAGTGATGCCTCTGTAATTGCTATAATATCCCAGTGCCATGTTCAAAACCACACCCTGAGCTCATCTGCCTTCCCTGTCAGGCTTCTTCTATTGAAGTAAATGCAGTGCAACTGCTCAGTCCGACTTCATTCTGTGCCTTGCCCTTGCCTGCCTTGACTATTTGACTTCTGAACTGTACCAGCCTCAGACATACCTCTATTCTCACTATCTTCTTGGGTTTACACCCACTCCCTCACTGGTTTAATGCCTCCCGAGTATCACCAGGAAGTCTCCCTGCCTCGATGTTAGACACCTTCCAATTCAGGTACAATCCATCCTTCTTATGCAGGTCAACTCTACTCCAGAGGAGATCACAATGATCCAAAAAACGTGAATCCTTTTCCCCTGCACCAGCTCCTTAGCCACTCATTGAGCACCTCCTCCTCCTCCTCTGTACTATGGACATTTTTCAAGATGTCACCATTTATTTCCCCACATTCTATATCTCCCATGTACTTCTTCACAGTAAACACTAATGCAAAATACTTGTTTCCTATCTCGCCCTTCGCCTGCAGCTCCACACAATGGCTGCCTTGCTGATCTTTGAGGGTCTCTATTTTCTCCCTAGTTAGCCTTTTGTTCCTCATGTATTTACAAAAGCCCTTTGGATTATCCTTAACCCTATTTGCCAAAGCTATCTCACACCCCTTTTTTGCCTCCTGATTTCCCTCTTAATTATACTCCTACTGCCTTTATACTCAAAAATTTTTTGGATTGGAATAAATAAAAAATATAACATCCTGACAAAACAAACGAGGGTAGGACTTACACTCAATAAAAGTAGGGCCTTGAGTAGTGATATGGGAACAAAGAGACCGAGGGCTTCAGATCTTTGAAGTGTGTGTTCCATGTGGACAGGGTGGTTAAGAAGGTGCTGAGCACACTTACCTTCATTGTTCAGACCTTTGAGTCCAGGAGTTGGGACTATATGTTGAGGATGTACAGGACGTTGGGCAGGCCACTTCTGGAATACTCTGTCCATTTCTGGTCATGCTGTTATAGGAAGGATGTTATTAAATTGGAGCAGGTTCAGAAGAGATTTACCAGCATGTTGCCATGAATGGAGGGATTGTGTTCTAAGGAGAGGCTGGATAGGCTGGGAATTTTTTTCACTGGCGTGCACGAGGTTGAGGGGTGACCTTATTAGAGGTTTACAAAATCAGAAAGAGTGTAGATAAGGTGAATAGCCAGGAGAGAGGGGGATTCAAAACTCGGGTGCATTCATTTTGAGAAGAAATGAGAAAGATTTGAGGGGAAAGACATTAGGGCTTTTAAAAAAAAAATTACACACGTGGAATGAACTTCCAGAGGAAGTGGTAGCTGTGAATACAATTACAATATTTAAAAGACATTCAGATAAGTACGTAAATAGGAAATATTTGGATGGATGTGGACCAATCAGAGGCAGGTACAATTAGTTCAGTTTGGAATTATGGTCGGCATGGACTGGGTGGACCACAGGGCCTGTTTCCTTGCTGTATAACATTAGGAGTCTAATCCTCACTAACTCTAAATTCCTCCATCCTCAACTCTCCCAATCACTGTCACTTCATCTAGCCTCACAACTCTTCCTTATTTATATAATTCCTCACCAGCCACAGAACGCTCCCTATCTCATGTCCTCCAGTTTCTCAGATCTCTGTGATATGTGCCTTTCTTTAGTTCCAGCCTTGAGGATGTCCTCATTCACTCAGATTGTTTGGAGGACAAACTGGTACAACCTGGTCCTCCAGTACTGCTCTCTGCCCCCTATTGGCCTGCGCTGACATCAATCATCGAGGCCCATTGCGAGGTGGGTGGTGGGATCCTCCCTCTCTCTGCCCTGGGATGAGCTTCAACATTCACAGTCAATGGGGCAATATCACAGAGCACAGGGGCTGGGGCTATTCAGCCCATTTGGGATGTACCCTCTCCCTCTGGAGATGCTGCAAATCTGTCCCAATTCCCTTCCCATTTGCCCATAGCCCCCAAATCTTCCCTTAAAAAGCAAAATTCCAAATCTGTTTATGAATAACTGCTGAGTCTGTGTCCAGCTGCCATTCAGACTTTTCCAGATACTCAGAACTTTCTGAATAAAATAATGTTCACATATTCACATTATTTGCCAATTACCTGAAAATAGTTACTAAAATTGTGACATTGTTAACAATTCCCCTCTCTCTGCAGATTAGATATCCTAGAAACAAATTTGCACCTGGTCAAAATCACTGCTTAACCTTCTCAGCTCCAAGGACAATTATCTGTGCTTCTACTGGCTCTCCACAAAAGAGGAACATATCTTATTTTCATTTATTAGTGTCATAGAGATGTACAGCACAGAAACAAACCTTTGGTCCAATTTGTCCATGACAATGAGGAATCCTCAATAAACGGAGCCCCATTTGCCAGCTATTGGTCCGTATCATTGGAAACTCCTCCTATTCACGTACCCAATCGGATGCCTTTCAAATGTTGTAATTGTATCAGCCTCCACTACTTCATCTGGCAGCTCATTCCACACATACACCACACACAGCTTGAAAACTTTGCCCCTTAGATCCATTTTAAATCCTTGCCCTCTCAACTTTAGTCCATGTGATCTTGTTTTGAACCCACATAACTGGGGGAAAGGACCCTGGCTGTTCACCTTATCCATGCCCCTTATGATTTTATAAATCTCCATGAAGTCACCTCTCAGTCTTTGACTCTCCAGGGAAATTACCCCTAGCCTATTCACCCTCTCCCTGTAGCCCACATCCTCCAACCCTAGCAAAGTCTTTGTAAATCTTGTCTGAACTCTTTCAAGATTCACAACATCCTTTCCAGAACAGGGAATTTCGAACTTAAAACATAATTCCTGAAATGGCTTAATCAATGTCCTGTCCAGCCACAATTTGATGTCCCAGCTTCTGTAGTCAATGCATTGACCAATAAATATAAGCATACCAAACACCACCTTCACTAGTCTGCCTACCTGCGACTCTACTTTCAAGGAACAATGAACCTGAACTCCATAGTCTCTATGTTCAGCAACATTCCCAAGGACTTTACCATTAAGTGTACAAGTCCTGCTCTGATTTGCCTTTCCAAAATCCAACAGCTTACATTTATCTAAATTGAACCCAGTCTGCCATTCCTCACTCCAATGGCCCATCTGGTCAAGAGCCTGTTGCATTCTGAACTAACCTTCTTCATTGTCCACTACACCTCCAATTTTGGTGTCTCCTGTATACCCACTGACCATATCTCATATATTCACATCCAAGTCATTTATTTAAGGACCCAATATCCATTCCAGCAGGACAATGCTGCTCACAGGCCTCCAGTCCGCAAAGCAAGCCTCCATCACCACCCTCTGCCTCCTACCTACAAGCCAGTTTTGTACCAAAATGACTCGTTCTCCCAACATTTCATGTTATCTAACCTTGCTAACCAGTCTGCTCTGTGGAACATCGTTCAGTGTCCATAAAGACAACGCCCACAGTCTGCCTTCATCAATCATCTTTGTCACATCTTCAAAAAAACTCAATCAAGTTAGAGAGAGAGAATTTCCCACACACAAAGCCATGTTGACTATCCCTAATCAATCCTCGTCTTTCCAAATACATGTAAATCCTGTTCCTCAGAATCCCTTCCAACAACTTACCTACCACTGACGTTAGGTTGACTGTTCTCTTGTTCCCTGGCCTTTCCTTACCACCTTTTTTAAATAATGGCACCCATCTTCCAGCACCTCACCTGTCACAAACAATGATATAAATACCTCAGGGAGGGGCACTGCCATCACCTTCCTAGCTTTCCACAAATTTCTGGGATACACCTGATCAGGTCCCAGGGATTTATCCACCTTGCTACTGTTTAAGACTTTCAGTACTTCCTCCTCTGTAATATAGACACTTTTCAAATTATCACTATTTATTTCTCCAAACTCTCCAGAATAGAAGAGCATAGTATTTCTCCCACCTCCTGTTGTTCATAGATGGCCTTGTTGATCTTTAAGGGGTCCTATTCTCTATCTGGTTATTATTTTATCCTTAATATATTTGTAGAATCTCTTTGGATTCTCCTTAAACTATTTCCTAGAGATATTTCAAGTCCCCTTTTTGTTCTCCTGATTACCCTCGAGTATATTCCTGTAAAAACGTGATTCTGTACTCCCAATTCCGCTGCCTCTGCCATATCTGCTCCCAGAAGAAGCAATTCCACTCCAGGACATCCTAGAAAGGTTTCCTCTTTCAAAGACCGCATTTCCCTCCCACTTGATCAACAATGCACTCCAACGCATATCCTCCACTTCTTGTACCTCCGCCTTCCCCCCACCCCTCCAACCACAATAAGAATATAATCCCCCGGTCCTCACCTGCCACCCACTAATCTCCATTAACCTCTGCTATGTCCGCTACCTACAGTCAGACCCCACCACCAGGGATATATCTCCCTCCCCAGCCCTTTCTATCTTCCGCAGAGACCATGGGATCTTTGGTGCTGATGTGCTGCCCCACGGATACCTCAGTCACTCACCCTGCCAAATGGCCGAGTGAGATTATCACTAGATGGATAATCCAGATACCCTGATAACGTTCTGGGGCCCAGGGTTTGGATCCCGTCATGGCAGACAGTGGACTGTGAATTCAATAAAAATTTGGAATTAAGAATCTATTAAAGACCATGAATCCATTGTTGATTATTGCAAAGAAAAACCCCATCAGATTCGCTAATATCCTTCAGGGAAGGAATCTGCCATCCTTACCTGGTCTGGCCTACATGTGACTCCAGACCCACAGCAATGTAGTGGACTCTTTACTGCCCTTTGGGCCCAGCCAGTGACACCCTCATCCTGTGAATGAATAACAAAGAAGGTCAAGTCTTGTACACAACTATACTGTTCTTACAGATAAGTGATCTCTTAATAAATTTGCTTCTCAACTCCCTGCTAACTATTGGGGAAGGGGGTCAACATTACCATCCCAATAAGGAGATCATCCCTTTCTTATTTCTCAGTTCCACCTGTATAACCTGCCTGGATGTACTCCCAGGAATACCCTCTTGAAGCCGAGTTGTAATGCTATCCCTAATCAAAAATACCTCTCCCCCTGCTCTGTTGCCCCCTTTCTATCTTTGCTATTGCATCTATACACTGGAACATTAAGCTGCTGGTCCTATCCATCATTAAGTCATGCCTCTGTAATTGCTATAATACCCCAGTGCGATGTTCAAAACCATACCCTGAGCTCCTCTGCCCGACCTATCGGGCCTCCTGCATTGAAATAAATGCAGTGTAACTGCTCATTCTGTGCCTTGCCCTTGTCTGCCTTGACTGTTTGACATCTGAACTGTACCAGTGTCAGACTGAGCTCTTCCCTCACTCTCTCTCTGGGTTTACCCACATTCCTTCACTGGTTTAATGCCTCCTGAATAGCACTAGCAACTGTTCCCTTCCAGTGCCAGTACAATCCATCCTTCTGATGGAGGTCAATTCTACCCCACAAGAGATTCCAATGATCCAATAATGTGAACTCTTCTATTCCCATGTCATTGATACCAATAAACAATAGCCTCCCCTCAAAATGGTTATTCTCCCCTTTAAGAATATTCTGCTCCCTCTCTGAGAAATCCTTATACAAAAATTACACATTCGAATAATAAACCTTACAGACATCAGGTCATCATAAAAGGATTACATGACTCACTGAAGGTTTGGGGAAACCTTTTGAGAGAATGCGATGATTCAAAGGAGAATTTTTAAGCAGCAAATGGGATTGATCTGGAACACAATACTCACACACACAATGTGAATATCCAGATCCTGATATACTGAGTAATTCAATCAGAGTTTAGAAGAATATTTACTGAGATTACCATCTGAATGTCCACCTGTAATATCCTGTAATACAAGTTTATAAAATCTGTCACTCTCAGTTCAAGTTAGAAACCCACACCATCCCCTCCTCGTGGCCCAGGATTACTGTACATATTACCCTTGAGGGCATCAACAGTCAACTCAGAGGGACATCTGTGGGTTTCTAGGAGATTCCAACTGGAGAGCTCATGTGACTGAACACAGCAGTTAGAACATAGAACATAGAAGAATACAGCGCAGTACAGGCCCTTCGGCCCTCGATGTTGCACCGATCAAAGCCCACCTAACCTACACTAACCCACTATCCTCCATATACCTATCCAATGCCCGCTTAAATACCCATAAAGAGGGAGAGTCCACTACTGCTACTAGCAGGGCATTCCATGAACTTACGACTCGCTGAGTGAAGAACCTACCCCTAACATCAGTCCTATATCTACCCCCCCTTAATTTAAAGCTATGCCCCCTTGTAATCGCTGACTCCATACGTGGAAAAAGGTTCTCACTGTCAACCCTATCTAACCCCCTAATCTTTGACACATTGGAGAAAATGATCCAAGCGTCAGTGAGATATGGGGAACAAGAATTACTTTCTTTTCTTTCATTCCGTGCTGCCGCTCTGCCTCATCAATAAGACATGGGTGTGAAAGGCTAATGCCTAACGATGGGCAAGTTGTCTCCATCCTGACCAATGGGTAGGAAGATCCTCCCAAACACTCCAAAGCGTATCCCTAGAAAGATAGCAACTCTGCCTGCTTTCCACTGCCTTCCCACTGCCCAGTGTTCCCAGTAAATGTTTGGAAGAATGGGAAAGGGGGATATCTCCTAGAAAAGGCATAACCGGAAAGGTCTAAGAGGATTATGAAAAAAGAGAGAGATGCACAGGAGAAGGGGGCAATAAGTTGCCAGATGGGGTGTAACTTGGGAAAATGGGAAGTTGCTCATTTTGGAGGAGTTAATAAAGAACAAAGTACTATTTAAATGGTGGAAACTGTAGAAAGCTGCACCACAAAGGGACCGGGGTAATTGTTCAGTAAACACAGAAAGCTACCACACAGTTACACCAGGGAATCAGGAAGGGGAATTGAATGTTTTGTTTCAAAGTTTTTCAGTATTAGAGTTTGGAGTCTCTACCTGAGAGTAATGTGTGGAAGTGCTGGTGAGACCACCATATCTGCAGGAATGAGAGCAGTTTTGGTCCGTTCAGATAAGGAAATGTGTCACTTTATTGGAGGCATTTCAGGGAAGATTCAATGAGATGATCCCTGGTTTGGAGGGATTATCTTTTAAATAAAGGCTGAAAAGGTTGGGACTCTACTCACTGGATTTTGGAGAAAGAGAGGTGATCTCAGTGAGACAGATGGGATTCTTAAGGGGTTTGGCAGGATAAATACAGAGGGAATGTGTCTGAGGGTAAATACTGAGAGGGGGGTCTGAAACCAGATTCTGAGTCACTAAATCAAGGGTTCTGTTTTGGATTCAAGTTTAAGGCGACACAGACGCAGGTACGGGTTTTCAGTAGCAATGGAGCTGGGGTGAGGTGGAGAGAAGCAACGTTGAAGAGATTGGATTTCCTGGTGTTGCGATTGTGTGGATGTCTGATCAGAAGGTCATCTTGGGGTCAGATATAACAGCAATATTGTGAAGAGTGTCGTTCTGCCTCAGAGTTCCCAGTGGGAGGGAGGGGCTCAGCAGAAAGGTAAAGGTAAGGCAATGGGTTTAACCATGACAATGTTTCATTGGAGGAAATTGCAGCTAATTGAGTAGTGGAATGTGATAAGCAGTTTGATAACTGAGTAACAGTGGAGTAATGGAGAGGGATGATGGGGAGGGCGAGCTGGGCATCGTCAGTGTACATGTCAAACCTAACACTGTTTTTGGATGATATCACTTCCCGGCACTATGTACGTGAGATACAGGAGAGACCAAAGATAGATCGTTGAGGGACACCAAATGCAAGGAATTCAGAAAGGAAAGGGAGAATGGAGATGGAGCAGGATTTTCCAACAACAGTGAGGTCAAATATCAGTTTTTCACAGAATGGGAGAGAAGGACATAACCAGAAAAGACCAACAGACAGAACAAGGAACAATATCTATGAATTGGCGAAGGGGAGTGATGAGGCGGCAGCGGAGGAAAGAGAGTTGGAAAGGGAGTTTAGTGAGATTAGGGTAAAGGGTCAAGGTGAGCTCTGATAAGGCTTGACAAGACACTGGAGAAAGATGTAGGTTTAGGACAAAAACCAGGAACACCACGTGAGGCAGTTTGGCTCAGTGGGCTAGTGGGAGGGAGAGAAACAGCAGATCGGATTATCTCAGTCTTAGTGACAGAGAAACTCCATGTGCTCCTCACTCGTTGTTGGAGGGGAGGATGGAGGAGACAGGATGATGGACAGTGTTTTACAAAGAAACAAAACCAGGGTTAGTGATATTTAAAATGAGTGATCAAACCTGATGTATTTCGGTTTTATCCAGAATATTAAAACAAACGACTGAAGTCCTGGTTCGAATCCCATCTTGGCAGACGGTGGAATCTGAATTCAAGAAAAAAAAAAGAATGTATTAGGAATCTGCTGATCTCCATGAAACCATTGTCAATGGCGAAACAAATCCTGCCAACCTGACAGCGGCCCAGCCAGCTACTCACTGAAATAATCACTGCAAAGTCTCAACACCGGAATGAAACTGGATGGACCAGTTGGCAACTAACAAGGCACCAGAAATTACAACCACAGAATCAGCCCTCTCGATGGTGCAACATCCTACTCACGAACATAAGGTTTTTGGTGCCAAAATGTGGAGAGCTCTCACAGACTAGTCAAGGAACAGCCTGACATAGTCATACTCACGGAATCATCCCTTACAAACATTGACCAGACACCACCATCACCATCCCTAGATATCGAGAGTGTGGTGCTGGAAAAGCACAACAGGTCAGGCAGCATCCGAGGAGCAGGAGAATCGATGTTTCAAGCCTAAGCCCTTCATCAGCCTGACCTGCTGTGCTTTTCCAGCACCACACTCTCGACTCTGATCTCCAGCATCTGCAGTCTTCACTTTCTCCTGAAATCTCTGATACGTCCTGTCCCACCGGCAGGACAGACCAGGCAGAGGTGGTGGCACAGTGGTGTACAGACAGGGAGGATTTGTCCTGGGAGTACACAGCATTGGCTCCGGAGACCAGTAGGTTTCATGGCTCCTGCTGATTACCACATACCATCCTCCCTTGGCTGATGGATCAGTTCTCCTTCATGTTGAACAACATTTGGAGGAAGCACTGAGGCAATAAAATGATGTCAAATGTACTCTGGGTACAGGATTTCAATGTCCATGATCGAGACTTGCTCTGCAACAGAATTACTGACTGAGCTGGTCAGGTCCTAAAGGGTATAGCTGCTCAACTGAGTCTGCAGCGGGTGGTGAGGGAACCAACAAGAGGGAAAAACATACTTGATCTCATTGTTATGAATTGACCAGCTGCAGATACATCTGGCCATGACAGTATCGGTAAGAGCGACCATCACACATTCCTTTTGGAGACACAAGTCTTGCCTTAAAGTTGAGAAAAACCTTCATTGTGTTGAGTGACACTATCACCGTTCTAATTGGGACAGACTTTGAAGAGATGCAGGATCTCAAACTGGGTATCTCTGAGGCACTGTGGGACATTAACAGCAGCAGAACTGTACTCCAGCACAATCTGTAAAGCTAAGTGATCCTACGTCCAGTGGAACAGATCGGAGCTCTGCAGTTCTGCCACACCCAGTTGTGAACGGTGATGGATAATTAAACAACTCACTGGAGGAAGCATCACAGATATCCCCACCCTTACTGATGGAGGGGTCTCACACACCCATTCACCAGATAAGATGACAGCATTTGCAGCAATCTTCAGCCAGAAGTGTAAAGTGGGATGATCCATCTTAGCCTTCTCCAGTGGTTTCTAACATCACAGATGTGAGTTTTAAGCCAATTCAATTCAGTTTGAATAACATCAAGAAATGGTTAAATAGTGCAAAGGCTATGGGCCCTGCCAATATTCTGGCAATAATACTGATGGTTTGTACTCCAGAACTTGCCACCCACCAAGCCAAGTACCACTCCAGCACTGGCATTGACCAACAATGTGGAACATTGCCCAGGGATGTTCAACACAAAAACACAGGGCAACCCAACTCAGGCAATTTCCCTCTATCGGTCCACACTCGATCAGCAGTAAAGTGATGGAAGATGTCATCAACAGGGCTACCAAGCAGCAGCTGCTCAGCAACAGCCAGCTGAGTGACACTCATTTTAGGCTCCACCAGGACCACTCAGCTCCCGATTGTGTTACCGCCCTGATTCACAATCTGGCTACCAGCTGAATCCCAGAGGCGAGGTGAGGGTGACAGCCCAGTCCCACTCCAAGATCACTAATTCTAGCTGATTCCACCCTTGTCTCAGCTCATATACTGAAACTCTCATCCGTTGTGTGTTATCTCCAGACTTCATTTTCCAAACACACTCAGGGCCAGCTTCCCATATTCAACCTCCCTGTAATCTCAAGAAAGTCTAAATCACTGCTTGTTGATTCATCAAAAGGCTCCTAATTAGAATCAACAGCGTACAGCCATAGAGATGTACAGCATGGAAACAGACCCTTCGGTCCAACCCGTCCATGCCGACCAGATACCCCAACCCAATCTAGTCTCACCTGCCAGCACCTGGCCAATATCCCTCAATTTAAAATTCTCACACTTGATTTAATTCCTGGCTGTCATAGTCCCTAACTCCCTGCACCACACACACTTTGAGACCTGGACAACCCATTTTCTTCGAGACTCCCAACCATTTGTTAATTCATTAGTTCACCTGTGTGGCTGTTTCTACACTTGCTGAAGCAGCATGGTCTGAAATTTGCAGCCAAAACCTCACAGGTCTGCTTTCCACCTTTAAGACATCCCTCAAAACCTGCTTTTTGGCAATGCTTTGGCAATGACCTAATATCTACATCTCTGGCCTGAGGTCTAAAGTTCTCAATAGTATTTTTGTGAAATTATAAGCATGATAATAGAAATACAAAATGTTGAGAGGGGGAATGAGAGCAAGGGGGTGAGAAAAGGGGAGAGAGGGGTGAGTGAGAGAGGGGGAAGAGAGCATAAGAGGGGAAGGGAGAGAGAGGGTGAGAGAGAGATGGGTTGAGAGTGAGGAGGGGTGAGAGAGAGGGGCGAGGGGGTGAGAGAGAGGGGCGAGTGAGTGAGAGAGGGGCGAGCGAGAGCGCGAGACCGAGGGGGGCAAGAGGGGGGGCAAGAGAGAGAGAGAGGTGCAAATGAGTGGGAGGGAGGGGAAGGAAATGAGACGGAGAGTCTGAGAGCAAGAGAGCGCACGAGAAGGGGACGAGAGAGAGAGCGCGAGCGAGAGAGAGAGAGAGAAAGATAGATATCGAGGAGGCAAAGCTGATAGGGAGAGATAGAGGGCAATCCAGTGATAGAGGGATGAGAGAGAGAGGGATGCGAGGGAGAGAGAAGTCGGGTGAGAGAGAGAGTTTGGGTGGAGAGTGAGTGAGGGGGTGAGAGAGAAAGAGAGGGTGAGAAAGAAAGAATGAGAGTGAGGGGGTGAGAGAGAGAGTCAGAGAGAGAAGTCTCAGTGAGGACCAGTACAGCAGAGGTGAAAGCAGGTCCCTCACAAGATGATGTGAATGAAGCCTAGAATGTTGCTTTACCTTGCCCAGTTCGGTGTCTATGTCCTGTCTTCCAGGTCTGAATACAGAAGGTCACTAACCCCTCCCTGTGCTGTTCACTGTGAGTGATCTTACCGACTGCAGGATTTACTGAAGGCTCCAGACCTCCCTCTTCATGTCTCTCTGACTGACCAACCGTCTTTGATGTGGTTATGGACGAGACAAGAGTTAGGAATTCGGCTGAGACAGGAACATCCAGATGACCTACAGGAGACAGAGAAACAGACAGAATGGGAAATTAGACTGATGCAGTGAGGGTTACACATGGAGAATGGCACTGAGTCCCACAGAGATCTGGAAAATCCCTGTCTCCATCCCTGGCCTGTGCTGCTGTGTCCCTCTGGAATGGAGAATGCTGTTGGGTCAGGATCTGGAGTAGCTGCAAGAGTGAGAGACACTGACAGAGGCAGCAATTAGACCCACACAGTGAGGGATACCACATGGAGAGAGACTGAGTGATATCACCAGAGTGCAGGAAGGTATCAGGATCACACAATGGTCATGATGAAAGGGTTGTGATTCATGGTGCACGGGGATCCGTACTCAGTGACAGGTTAGCTACGAGTGGGACAGGTGATGGCCTCGTGCTATTCTCACCTGACTGTTCATCCAGATGTTAATGCTGGTGTCCAGTATAACCCACCTAACTGCCTAATATTCTTTCCGAATGGAAATCTGTTATAGGCAGCGGGTCTGGCCTACATATGATCCAGACCCAGAGCGATGGGGTTGACTCTAAACTGATCTCTGTAATGATCCAGCAAGGCACTCAGCTCAAGGGCAGCTCAGGGTGGGCATGCGATGCTGGCCTGCCAGAGACAGCAACATCCCATGAGTGAATTAAACATAACACTGCTGGGAGCAGTGTCCTGGTCAACCATGTCGGTAAGCTTATGGAAAGGACTTTAAACTGACAGAGAGGATGCAGGGCCAGGGTTCAGGTGAAAGGAGCTTTCCAAATCCAAACAGAAATGGCAATGTAGCTGAAGACAAGCAGAAAGGAACAGGAAGAGACAGAGTTTAACTGAAACTGTACATCAGTGAATTGGACTGTGACAAGAAATTGTGGAAAGAGTCAATCGTAATGTTCTTTTTTGGACTGGATAAAGTCTCTACAATAAGGAGGATAGACTGGGGCACAGAGATAAATGAGATTTAGTGGTGACAGGGTGAACAAAAGGTGGAACATGAATATTCTATTGTACACCTCCTTGAGGGGTCTCAGGGAGTGCAGGATGGGTAACCCTGACAGTAATGGGTAACAAAGGCATAACAGAGAAAGCATTTGGCCTCAGATGATGAAGCTGAATCAGTCCGAATGGAGATTCTGGGTAACACGTGTCAACAACACAAGCAGGTGAACAGTTTAGAGGCTGCCTAACAGCATTTCATTGCTCAACCCTGTTCCACATTCCAATGTATTCCTGTGTAATACAAAGGCACTGTGATAATTCTGGGAGACTTCAGTCTTTGTATAATCTGGGACAGTCACATCGGCAAAAGGGATGTTCTCCGAACTCCTCTTTGAATGTTTGTGTCAGTGTTTCTTTGAATAAGACATTGTTGAAACGGCCAGGGAGGTGACTATCTCAGATCGACCGTTGGGTGATGATGCTGTGGGAAGGAGTAATGTCACACTGAGATATCCTCTGGGAAATTGTAGTGTCGTGGAATTCAGTGAGATGATGGATTTTTAAAGTGACCATAAAGCACACCCTACAATCACAACCAAAGCCATTGACATGTGTTTGAGAGGAGAACTGACCAAGGTAAACAGGGGAAACCGTGAAGTGTATGGCTGGAAATGGACAGTACAAAACATTTACAGTCAGAGAGATGGACAGCACAGAAACAAGGCCTTCGGTGTCCAACTCATCCACACCACCCACATATCCGAACATAATCTCATCACATTTGCCAGCACTTGGCCCAAATCCCTCTCAACCCTTCCAGTTCGTATACCCATCCAGATGCCTTTTAAATGCAGTAATTGTATCAGTCTCCACCACTTCATCTGGCAGGTCATTCCATACACGCAACACCCTCCACATCAAAACGTTGTCCCTTACGTTCCTTTTATATCTTTCCCCTCTCATCCTGAACCTAGGCCCTCCAGTTCTGGACTCCCCCACCCCAGGGAAAAGACCTTGTCTGTTAAACCTAACCATACCTCTCATAGCTTTAGAAACCTCCATATGGGTTATCCCTCGGCCTCAGACATTCTCGGGAAAACATCCCCAGCCCATTTAACCTCTCCCTTTAGCTCAAATCCTCCAATCCTGTCAGCGTTTGTGCAAATCTTTTCTGAACCATTTCAATTTACACAACATCATTCCGATAGGGAGGAGACTAGAATTGCACGCAATATTCCAAAACTGGCTTATCCAATGTCCTGTATAGCTACAACATGACCTCCTAACTCCTCTACTCAATGCACTGATCAGTAAACGCAACCATACCAAACACCTTCTTCACTATCCTATCGACCCACAATTCTCCTTTCAAGGAACAATGAACCTGCACTCCAAGGTCTCTTTGTTCAGAAACACTCCCTGGGACATTAACATTAAGTGGATCAGTCCTGCGAAGAGTTGCTTTCCCAAAATGCAGCCCCTCCCATTTATCTAAATGAAGGTCCATCTCCCACCCCTCAGCCCATTGGCCCATCAGTTCACCATCCCGTTGTAATGTGAAGTAACATTCTTCACTGTCCACTACCCCTCCAATTTTGGTGTCATCTGCAAACTTACTAACTATACCTGCTGTGTTCACATTCAAATCATTTATATAATTAATGGAAAGTAGTGGGCACAGCACCGATCCTTGTGGCACTCCACTGGTCACAGGTCTCCAGTCTGAAAAAAAATACCCCCCACACCACCCTCTGTCTTCTACCTTCGTGCCAGTTCTGTATCCAAATGGCTGGTTTTCCCTGTATTCGGTGAGATCTATCCTTGCTCTCCAATCTCCCATGTGGAAACATTTCGAACACCTTACTGAAGTCTATATCACTCATCCACCGCGCTGCCCTCATCAATCCTTTTGTTACTTCTTCAAAAAACTCAATATCTTGAGCCATGATTTCCCACGTACAAAGCAATGCTGACTATCCCCAATTAGACATTGCCTCTGTAAACACATGTAATTCCTGTCCCTCATGTATCCGTCGCTCAACGTGCCCACGACTGATGACAGGCGAACCAGTCTGTAGTTCCCTGGCTTGTCCATACCAGCCTTCCTAAACAGTGGCACCATGTTAGCCCAACCTCCAGTCTTCTGGCATCTCACCTGTGAATATCGATGATACAAATATCTCAGTAAGAGGCCCAGCAATCACTTCTCTAGCTTCCCACAGAGATCGAGATTACACCTGATAAGGTCCTGGGGATTTATCCACCTTTAACCATTTCAAGACATCCAGCACCTCCTCCTCTGTAATGTGGACATTTTGCAAGATGACATCATCTATTTCCCAATGCTACTTCTCAAACCATCATTCTATTCGATATCTTCCATGTCCTTCTCTACAGGAAATACTTGTTCAGTTTCTCCCCCATCTCCTGCAGCTCCACGTGCAGACTGTCTTGATCATTGAGGGGCCCTATTCTCTCCCCAGGGACCCTTTTGTCCTTTATGGATTTATAAAAACATTTTGGATTCTCCTTAAATCTATTTGCCAAAGCAATCTCATGTCCCCTTTTTGCCCTCCTGATTTCCCTCTATCCCTACACAACACTGCACTCACCCCCTCCCTGACTGATCACTACACAAACTGCAATCTCCCCCTCCCTGACTGATCCCTACCCAACACTACAATCTCCCCCTCCCTGACTGATCCCTACCCAACACTGCAATCTCCCCCTCCCTGACTGATCCCTACCCAACACTGCACTCACCCCCTCCCTGACTGATCCCTACCCAACACTGCACTCACCCCCTCCCTGACTGATCCCTACCCAACACTGCAATCACCCCCTCCCTGACTGATCACTACACAAACTGCAATCACCCCTCTCCCTGACTGATCCCTCCCCAACACTGCAATCTCCCCCACCCTGACTGATCCCTACCCAACACTGCACTCACCCCCTCCCTGACTGATCCCTACCCAACACTACAATCTCCCCCTCCCTGACTGATCCCTACCCAACACTGCAATCTCCCCCTCCCTGACTGATCCCTACCCAACACTGCACTCACCCCCTCCCTGACTGATCCCTACCCAACACTGCACTCACCCCCTCCCTGACTGATCCCTACCCAACACTGCAATCACCCCCTCCCTGACTGATCACTACACAAACTGCAATCACCCCTCTCCCTGACTGATCCTTACCCAACACTGCAATCACCCCCTCCCTGACTGATCCCTAACCAACACTGTAATCACCCCCTCCCTGACTGATCCCTACCCAACACTGTAATCTCCCCGTCCCTGACTGATCACTACCCAACACTGTAATCTCCCCCTCCCTGACTGATCCCTACCCAACACTGTAATCTCCCCCTCCCTGACTGATCCCTACCCAACACTGCAATCACCCCCTCCCTGACTGATCCCTACCCAACACTGCAATCACCCCCTCCCTGATTGATCCCTACCCAACACTGCAATCTCCCCCTCCCTGACTGATCCCTACACAACACTGCAATCTCCCTCTCCCTGACTGATCCCTACCCAACACTACAATCTCCCCCTCCCTGACTGATCACTACACAAACTGCAATCACCTCCTCCCTGACTGATCCCTACCCAACACTGCAATCTCCCCCTCCCTGACTGATCCCTAACCAACACTGCAATCTCCCCCACGACTGATCCCAACCCAACACTGCAATCTCCCCCTCCCTGACTGATCCCTACCCAACACTGTAATCTCCCCCTCCCTGACTGATCCCTACCCAACACTGTAATCTCCCCCTCCCTGACTGATCCCTACCCAACACTGTAATCACCCCCTCCCTGACTGATCCCTACCCAACACTGTAATCACCCCCTCCCTGACTGATCCCTACCCAACACTACAATCTCCCCCTCCCTGACTGATCCCTACCCAACACTGCAATCTCCCCCTCCCTGACTGATCCCTACCCAACACTGTAATCTCCCCCTCCCTGACTGATCCCTACCCAACACTGTAATCTCCCCCTCCCTGACTGATCCCTACCCAACACTGTAATCTCCCCCTCCCTGACTGATCCCTACCCAACACTGTAATCTCCCCCTCCCTGACTGATCCCTACCCAACACTGCAATCACCCCTCCCTGACCGATCCCAGCCAACACTGTAATCTCCCCCTCCCTGACTGATCCCTAACCAACACTGCAATCTCCCCCTCCCTGATTGATCCCTACCCAACACTGTAATCACCCCCTCCCTGACTGATCCCTACCCAACACTGCAATCTCCCTCTCCCTGACTGATCCCTACCCAACACTGCAATCTCCCCCTCCCTGACTGATCCCTACCCAACACTACAATCTCCCCCTCCCTGACTGATCCCTACCCAACACTACAATCTCCCCCTCCCTGACTGATCCCTACCCAACACTACAATCTCCCCCTCCCAAGGAAAAAAAAAAATAACTCGAGAGAAAAATAGGACACTTCAAGGACGAAAGTGGACGTGTGTGCAGAAATGCAGGAGTTATTTCCCCTCTGTGTTGACCTTGGAGAAGGACATGAAGGCCTGGGAACTTGGGAAAGTTAGTGATGATCTCTTGGTGTCAGTCCATATCACAGGAGAGGATGTGTTGAATGCATTAGAATGTATGAAGGTGTATAAATCTCCTGGACCTGACCAAACATATCCAACAGCACCTCAAGAGGTGAGGGAAGTTCTTGTGGAGTCCCTGCTGATCTTTTTGCCTCACCTTTAGCCACGGGTGAGGTCCTGGAAGACTGGAGGACAGCATATGCTGCACCCTTATTCAAGAATGGCTGCAAAGATAAACCTGGGAACTATAGATCAGTAAACCTAACATCCGTGGTAAGTAAGTTACTTGAGAAGATGCTGAGAGATTAGATAGACATGCATTTGGAAATACAACATTTGATTGGGAGGAGTCAGCAAAGCCTTGTGCATGGGAGACCATGCCTCACAAATTAGTCAGCGTTCTTTATTGAAGTGATCAGGAAGTTTGACGAGGGCAGGCCAGTACATCTAGACTCTACAGATTTCAGGAAGGCCTTTGATAAGGTTCCACATGGTACCTTGCTCTGGAAGATTAGATCGCATGGAATCCAGGGGGCGTTGGCAAGCTGGGTACACAATTGGCTTGATGGTAGGAAGCAGAGTGTAACAGTCAGACTGGAGGCCTGTGACTCATGGTGTGCCTCAGCGGTCATAGAATCATAGAATCCTTCCTCTGTGGAAACAGGCCCTTCGGCCCAACAAGACCACTGGCCCTCTGAAGATTATTCCACCCAAGCCCATTCCCCTACTTTATTACTCTACATTTACCCCTGAGTAACGCAACTTACACATCCATGAACATTCTCGGCAATGAGCATTGCCAATTTACTTGACCTGCAGATCTTTGGATTGTGGGAGGAAACCGGTGCACCCAGAGGAAACCCACGCAGACATGGGGAGAATGTACAAACTCAGTTGGTGTGGCATGGTGGCTCAGCGGTTGGCACTGCTGCCTCACAGCGCCAGGTACCCAGGTTCGACCCCAGCCTCGGGTGACTGTGTGGAGTTTGCACATTCTCCCTGTGTCTGTGTGGGTTTCCTTTGGGTGCTCCGGTTTTCTCCCCATTCCAAAGATGCGAAGGTCAGATGAATTGGCCAGGCTAAATTGCCCATATTGCTAGGTACATTCGTTAAGGGTAAATGTTGGGTAGGGAGAATGGCTCTGGGTGGGTTACTCTTCAGCAGGTCGGTGTGGTTTGTTGGGCCAAATGGCCTGTTTCCATACTGTAGGAAATCTAACCCTAACAGGATCTAACCCCCACAGAGCATCCTGTGAGGTTGGAATTGAACCCAGATCCGCGGTGCTGTGAGGCAGCAGTGCTAACCACTGAGCCATTGTGCCACGCAGCTGGTCAGTGCTAGGCCCATTGCTGTTTGTCATCTATATCAATGATTTGGATGAGGATGTTTAAGGCATGATTAGAAAGTTTTCAGATTACACTAAAATAAGTGAGGAAGGTTCTCAGCAATTGCAACAGGACCTTGATCAGCTGGGGAATTGGGCTGAGAAATGGCAAATGGAGTTTAATACAGACAAGAGCGAGATCTTACATTTTGGAAAGTCACATCAAGACTGCGGTTTCATGGTGAATGGTAGGGCCTGAAGGAGTGTCGTGGAACAGAGGGACCTTGGATTCCAGGAGCACGGCTCTCTGAACTCAGGGAGACAGGGCAGTGAAGAAGGCTTTTGGTACACTGGGCCCTTCACCAGTCAGGGCATGGAATATCGAAGTTGGGAAGGTCTGTTGTAGTTGTGCAGGATGTTGGTGAGGCCGCACTTGGAATATTGTGTTCAGTTTTACCCACCTTGCTATCGGAAGGATGTTATTGTACTAGAAAGAGGACAGAAGAAATTTACAAAGATGTTGCCAGAACTCAACTGGACAGATAAAGAGAGAGGTTGGACAAGCAAGGACATTTTCTTTCATGTGTAGGACACTGAGGGGGGTGTCCTTATAGAGGTGTATAAGATCATGGGTGGCATGGATAGGATGAATGCACTCAGTCTTTATCCAAGTGTTGGGGAATCAAGGATGAAAGGGCATCAGTTTAAGGTGAAAGGGGAAGATTAAAAGGGAACCTGAGGGACAATGCTTTTACCCAGAGGGTGGTACACATACGGAATGAACTACCAGTGCAAGTGGTCGAGGAGGATACATTTAAGAACATTTAAAATGCACTTGGACAAATACATGGAGAGGAACGTTTTGGAAGGATATGGTTCAAGTGCAGGGAAACGGGGTTAGTGTGGATGGACCAGTTTGGGCCAAAGAGCCTGTCTCCGTGCTGTAGAACTCTATGAACATACCTAAGTGTCCCATAATACAGAAGCGACCAAAGCAATAGGAACACAAGCCGGTACAAATGTGTAACAGTCCTGCAGAATTTCACAGGAAGCCAGCCTGGCCGTGCAGTGAAGGGTTCCTGGTACAGGAGCTGTGGTGAGATGCCCACAGAGAACCGGGGAAGGAAGCTGGAAAGCTCACTCCACTGCCGATAGCCTGGAGGACCCCCGGCTGGGATAAGGCAGCTGGGATCCAGTCACCCCAGGGAAACCTACAGGCTGTGACAGAGCTATGTCCCCGACACAATGAGCAGGACAGAACAGGGCAGGAAAATCTCACCCACATGGGACTACTCCAGTTCCAATTGGGAAGAGTCCAATCCAGTGAAAGGAGGGTCTCTGGGGATGGGTAGGCAGCCTCAGGTTACATTGACAATCTGGAAGGACAGTGTATGAGCTCCAAGCAGCTGCATGGGTCCTGTACACCTGCAACACGGAACAACTCACATCAGGCCCTAGGAGGAGGTGCCAGGAGCAAATACAATCCCTAGGGAACTGAGAACTCTCCCAGAATGGGATAATGTGTGCCTTTGTGGTTCTACCTCCCCAGGGAGATACTGACAGGCTCCACACTGACACATCCACACCCGCTCACAGATGGGGACTCCCACTGCCTGTCTCCCAGGTAACTGCACCTTTTGCCCCCCGCGCTGACTCACAGCCGAACTCAGATTCCATGAATCATGTGGTTCCCCAGTGTAAAGCAGATTATGGTCTCACTCCGTACACAACAGCCATTCCAGGCACCCAGCTGGTGGGCAGCACTACAAAGGCCACTCTGTTTGATCCTGTCTCAAACCCAGATACATTTTTGGTTGAGACAGACCGACAGTCTGTCATACACGGACTGGATGCTGACAAACAAACTAAATTAATCACCATGTGACTTTGTCCACCAGGCCATTCAGCCCTCGCTGAGGGACAACAGTGAGGGAGGGACATCCATGATGAAATGAAGGCAGCGGTCCTTAATGCTCGAGAAAAGTCCCATCCCGGGTTAGTGACAAACAGCGTAAATATTTGTTCCAGGAGAACACCCACACGAACATGTCTCACTGTCAGTTACAGCAGCTCACCAAGGGCTGGGTTAATGACAGCTGTAAGGACACTTTCAGTGGGGCACTGGGCCTGGTATGAGGAATTCCAATTATCCCAAGTGACAATGTTAGGATGGGGATCTTTGAAATCGAAAGTATCGGAATTACATTTAAAAAGGTACTTGGATGGGTTATCATGATTCCCTCCCACATGCTGTGGAGATAGAGGGGACATTGACAGGGACCACACTTACGTAAATAGAGAATAGACAATAGACAATAGACAATAGATGCAGGAGTAGGCCATTCACCCTTCGAGCCTGCACTGCCATTCAATATGATCATGGCTGATCATTCCTAATCAGTATCCTGTTCCAGCCTTATCTCCATAACCCTTGACTCCACTATCTTTAAGAGCTCTATCCAATTCTTTCTTAAATGAATCCAGAGACTGGGCCTCCACTGCCCTCTGAGGCAGAGCATTCCACACAGCCACCACTCTCTGGGTGAAGTAGTTTCTCCTCATCTCTGTCCTAAATGGTCTACCCCGTATTTTTAAGTTGTGTCCTCTGGTTCGGCACTCCCCTATCAGCGGAAATATGTTTCCTCCTGCCAGAGTGTCCAATCCTTTCATAATCCTATACGTTTCAATCAGATCCCCTCTCAGTCTTCTAAACTCAAGGGTATACAAGCCCAGTCGCTTCAGTCTTTCCGTGTAAGGCAATCCTGCCATTCCAGGAATTGACCTCGTGAACCCACGCTGCACTCCCTCAATAGCCAGAATGTCTTTCCTCAAATTTGGAGACGAGAACTGTACACAGTACTCCAGGTGTGGTCTCACCAGGGCCCTGTACAGCTGCAGAAGCACCTCTTTGCTTCTATACTCAATCCCTCTTGTTATGAAGGTCAGCATGCTATTAGCCTTCTTCACGACCTGCTGTACCTGCATGCTTGCCTTCATTGACTGGTGGACAAGAACACCCAGATCTCTCTGAACAGCCCCTTTACCTAATTTGATACCATTGAGGTAGTAATCTGCCTTCCTGTTCTTGCCACCAAAGTGGATAACCAGACATTTATCCACATTAAACTGCATCTGCCATGCATCTGCCCACTCATCTAACTTGTCCAGGTCACCCTGTAATCTCCTAACATCCTCATCACATTTCACCCTACCACCCAGCTTTGTATCATCAGCAAATTTGCTAATGTTATTGCTGATACCATCTTCTATATCATTTACATATATTGTAAAAAGCTGCGGTCCCAGCACGGATCCCTGCGGTACCCCACTGGTCACTGCCTGCCATTCCGAAATGGAGCCGTTAATCACTACCCTTTGTTTCCTATTAGCCAACCAATTCTCTATCCAATCTAGTACTTTGCCCCAATACCGTGCGCCCTAATTTTACTCACTAACCTCTTGTGTGGAGGAACAGGCCAGACCATGGCATTCCCATCGCCTGTCATTAACGAATTCGGCTCCTCTCACATCAAGCTGTGGTCCTAACCACACTCACCTTGATATATCTCGGGATCCCGGTGGTTAGGATTGCAGGCTGTAACAGATGGGTACGATCATGGTGAATAATGCCTGGACACACCCCCAGGGACTGGAAGGTAGATGGAACTCCCCGGGTGATCACCTTAGTTTCATTCATTTGCAGTGTTTGAGTGTTCCTGGCTGGGCCCAGTATTGATTGCCTGTCCGTAGCTGCTCGGGAGCTGGTTTTGGTCGTGAGCTGCCTCCTTGAACTGTTGCAGGTGGTGGACTCACAATGTCCTTCGGGAAGGAATTCCTGGAGTTTGAGCCAGCAGGTCTCATTCACTCGCATTTATTCTGCTCACCGGATGTAGGCTATGCATCACAATTCTGTATGGATTCTCAGAACGGAATATGTTTTGTCGAAACAGTTTGGAGAGCCACAGTCACTCAGTGGTTAGCACTGTTACCTCACAGCGCCAGAGACCTGGGTTTGATTCCACTCCTGAGCGACTGTCTGTGTGGAGTTTGTACATTCTCCCGACATCTGTATGGGTTTTCTCCCACTGTTCAATGGTGGGCATTTTTGACAGATTGCCCGTAGTGCCGAGGGATATTCAGGTTAGCTGGAATAGCCATGGGAAATGTAGGGTTTCAGAGATATCATCAGGGGATAGATCTGAGTTGGATTCTCTTCAGAGGGTCATTGTGGACTCGATGGGCTGAAGGGCCTGTTTCTGCTCTGTAGGGATTCTATGATATCACTTATCAGCCATATGACAATCAGTTTGACCAATGTACAAAATGGCTTTCGCTCAAACAGCAGGCTACTCTGACAACAAACATAACCAGCTTTTAAAATTAGGTTTGTAATTCATTGTATAAGCTTCTTTCTATTCAAAACACTGGGTGGGGGAGGGGGAATGGGTGAAATTTTGCGGTCTTCTTGTTAAAACACAGATAGACAGCTAAGAGATGCTGGGTATATTTGACAAGTTATACTCCCAAATCACAAAAGCCTGACAGCAGCCAGATGGTTATCCCATCAGCATAATGTAAAAGGCAACAGTTCCCCTGGGCAGACATATCCCTAATAACGTCTCCACTAAACAAAGGAGGGCCCAGACAGGAAGGTACCGGGTCCTGCTACACAAAGAAACTGACAGGAACAAGCCATCCAAATGATTAGCAACGCTTCAAACTATTAACTGATTCTCTGAATTGGCCAGAAGTATAGAAAGCTCTGGGAAACCATCCAGAAATGAACGAAACCAGGGATCACCTGCAGACTGATCTCTTGAATTTTCTGGAGGCTTTCTGAGGTGACCAACATGGCAAGGGACAGAGACCAGCTCACCATCCAGAGAGAGGGAGAGAGAGAGGGAGAGAGACAAGCTGAAGAAAACCTCAGGAGCATGGGAGAAAGGGAGTGTGAAAAACCATTGAGAGAGAGAGAGCTGGAACCAACTGGAATACTGAGTGTCACCCCTTCAGTCTGTCCATGCTTCAACGCCTGTTTGTCTCAGTCTGACTTCCCCTTCTCTCTTTGTCCTTCTCTCTCCCTGTCTGTCTCTTTCTCTCAATCTGCCTTTCTCTCACACCCTCCCTCTCACTGTCTGTCTCTGCCCCATCTTTCTCTCATCCCCCTTCTCCATCTCCACTCGCTCTACCTCTCTCTTTTTTTCTCACCCTCCCTTTCTCTTTTTCTTTATTTCAGACCTGAAAGTGCTCACCCAATTTTGACCCCGCTAAAAACATTTGCCCCTCATTTTAACTCTCCTCCCAAATTTATTCCCTTCCCCAAATACCTTCCCTCCCTAATACCTACCTTACCAACTGTGCCCCCCTCAAATATTTCGCTGCCCCCAACATTGCTGTGAGCCCCACTCCCTGGGGCAGAGGGAAATGAGTGGAAAAGTGTGGAGCTGGAAAAGCCCAGCAGGTCAGGCCTGAACCATTGACTCTCCTGGCTGACCAACTGTGATTCCCCAGCTCCACACTTTGTAACTCTGACTCTCCAGCATCTGCAGTCCTCACTTTCTCACATAGGTAAATGAGTCTGGGTTGACTGACTCACCTGTAACGATTTTAATGTACAGCAAGATCCCAGTCCGAGAATTACAGAAGGTTTACATCACAGATGGAGTCCTTTCTGCCCATCATCCCCCCTCACCCATTAAATGATCCTGGACCGGTTCAGGATCCTCAGGATTGGCCCCTGAATGGCCTCATTGACTATCCTTCCTGTGCAGACCTCTTCACAACCCTGTCTCAGATTTTGCATCACATGCTATCCCTCCCTCCATCTCTCTCTGACAACAGCCCCTCCTTTCTCCACCAACCCCAAAACTCCATCAAACCCTCCCCCTGTCTCTGGCTGTCCCACTCTCTCCTTGTCTCCCACTCTCCCCCTTCCCATGCAGACTCACAGTCCCTGGGCTGGAGGACATAGTGCAGAGACTAACTCACCTTTTGACTGACTGCAGTAATGCACAACAAGATCCCACTCTGAAACCGTCGCCAAGTACACACACTGTCCTTCTCCCTCCATATATGCCCTTCTCACTTTCTGTCTCTCCCAGTCTCTCTCACTCTGTCCTTTTCTAACTCCGCGTCCCTGACTCTTACTGCCCATTTCTCTCTCTCCACTTTCTCCATCTCCACTCTCTCCATGTCTTTCTCTCTTTTTATCACTCTCCCTTTCTCTTTTTCTTTTTCTTTATTTCAGACTCACTCAGAAAACTACTTCATGTTCCTTCCACTCACCCCCTCCCCACAGTGGGTGTAAAACCTAGGAGAGACCAGGCACTGAGGCAAGCTCTTCCCAATGCCCCTTCCCCCAGTCGCTAGGACAGAGCAGAGGGGTCCAGGGAGAAAAAGGGAGAGCAACTACACGAGAGAAAGAGAGATGGATGGACAGACAGTGAGAGGGAGGGAGAGAACAAGAGAAAGGCAGAGGGGGGTAGAGGAAGTGAGAAGAACTGGGAGAGAGCAGACAGAGAGAGAGAGAGAGAGAGAGAGAGAGAGAGAGTTAAACTCCAGGAAGAGAAATACAATGTCAGACAGATACAAGGAGAAAATGGGAGGAGAAAGACAGGGAGAGTTCAGGCAGACAGCAAGACAGAAATCCCAGGGAGAGATATAGGACAGAGAGAGAGAGGAGTTACAACAGCAGAGAGATAGAGCTGAGAGAGTGGGGTGGTAGTGGGGGCTATGATGTTGCTACAGTGATGTACAGACAGGAATAGCAAGATCCCACAGAGCTGAGAGACAGATGCAGAGAGAGATGAGCAAGGTGTTAGTTTTGTGAAAGACTGAATGATTAAGCATTCCTGAAAAACCAGGTGAGGTGACAAAGGGGGAAGGGAATCTACTGGGAAATGTAAACAGGACAGAGATGTGAAGGATGGTGAGAGATAGGGATTGAAGGAAAGATGTGGGAGAGAGAACTGGGAAAAACAAAAACAGACATGAGAGCTGCAGAGAGAGAGGGAAGGAGTGAAATCTGTGGGATCAGATCCCTCTCTAGCATTATGCTCCTTTGTCTCTCCCCGTTTCCACAGACGGCCTGAATCCCACGATTTGTGTGTGTGTGTGTGTGTGTGTGTGTGTGTGTGTGTGCTCTCGTCTGATAATTCCGTATCGCAGAATAATTTGATTCTCTGTCTCTGTACTGTCCAGGTTTCAGCTCCCAAATCAATACTAAATCATTCACGATTCTATTGAATAGTAGAGCAGGCTCGAGGGGCTGAATGGTCTCCTCCTGTTCCTATTACAGATGGTCTTATGTCCTTAACACTACCTCCCAGCTCTTGGCCCCCACACTGGAGGTTATGACTCCACAAGGCCCTGATCTGTAGAGTGCTGCACCCTTCCATGAGTCTCGGAGGGAACCAGTCTGATTTGGATTGGAGTTGCAGCCTCTCAGTGAGAAGTGAAATCTCCTCGAGGTTCCCCTCAGTCTCTCACTGTAAGGTGGAGCAGGCCAGTCTCAGGGAAGCAAACAGCAGGCCCGGTCTGCCCTGTCCTCCAGCTCCATTTCAGAAGGCCACATGGGAGGGGCTTGGTTCCTTCATCAGCTTCCCGTGCTCTCCCTTCTGGGTTAGGGTGGGGGCCGAATGGCCTTGCTCCTGGCTCTTCTTGAGGTGCAGGCTGGCAATGATTGGGTTATACACGGCATGCCCCTGGAGTGAGGTTGGTTAGCTCAGTTGGCTGGTCAGTTAGCTTACCACACTAGCTGAAGTTACTCTGAAGGACTCTCCTTCCCAACCTCTCCCCTCAGCTGGGCCCTGGTGACCCTCTGATTAAATCCCCACCAGACCCCACTCTGTAATGAGGAGCTGTCCCATGCTCTGGTAAGACTACAGTGACATTACATTGGTTTGTACCTGGGGCACTGTGTGCAGGACTAGTCACTGCATTGCCAGAGGGATGTTAGTGTGTGGGGAAGGTTTACTGGATGAATCCCCACTGGAATGAACAGCACTCTCTTTCCCCCAGTTAATTCACTCTTGCAGCCTTTGTGTCTTTGGAGACACGAGGACCACCTCACCTGAAACAGCAGCTGGATTTTATATTCATGGGCACCTGATAAGATTGGCTAGTTTACACACACACACACACACACACACACACACTCTCTCTCTCTCACAAACACTCACTCTCTCAAACATACACACACTCTCACTCCCTCAAACACAGACACACACACACTCTCTCACAAACACACACTCAGACAGACACGTACAAAAACACATAATCCCTCTCTCACACACACAGACACACAGAGATACGCACACATGCACTCTCTCTCACACACACGGACAGACACTCGCTTTCTGTGTCTCTCTCTCACAGAGATAAGCACACAAAACCACGGTTACTGTACAAACGTGGAGGAAGGTTCAATGGAGAGGTCACTTTCCAAGGACTGAACCCTGATCTCGCATGATGACTGCTCCAGGGAGACAAACAGCAACTGCAAATGACTTGTTGGATCTTCCTGTGCACCGCATCTTGCATCGATAGCATTGGTCTGTTTGGGTGCCTGCTTTTCTGGAGAGTCTCCAAGCATCAAGTGACCATACATTGACAACAGTTTTTCTCCAATCCATGTTTAAGGCACCTGGTGATGTTATTTTTCACTGATTGTTTAAAAAGATCTGAATCTTTTAAAATGGACGTGGCCTCCATCCCAAACCATTTCCACAAGCCACGCTGACCATCCCTAATCAATCCTTGCTTTTCCAAATCCATGTAAATTGTCTCTCAGAATGCCCTCCAACACCTTACCCCCCACTGCCATCAGGCTCACAGCTCCATAGTTCAATGACTGTTCCTCACAGCCTTACTTCAATAATGGCCCATCATTAATCACCCTCCAGTCTTCAGGCACCTCACCCGTTGCCACTGATCGGTCCATCTGACAAGGCCATCTCCATCCTTCTGTAATCTAAGGCTATCATCCTCAGTATTTATCACCCAACCAATCTTCATATCATTCATGAACCCAATGATTAACCCTCCACCATTCAAATCTAAATCTTTTCTATCAACCACATCAGCAAGACCCCAACAGCGAGACATGAACAGAGATTTCTAATTGGGCCATCACTGTCTACTTCCTGCCACTCAGCATTCTGCGCCAAATTCCTTGGATCTTGAGTTTTTATGTTCACTATCAGTTTCCAATATGGGTCCTGATAAAAGCCTTACTGACCTCCAAGCAGGCGACAGGAAAGTGTTGCCCCTTTTTACACACCTGATCACCTCCTTAAAAAGTGCAATCCCATTGGTCAGACCTGACCCCTCCTTAACACAACCATTCTGACTGGTCTTCATGAACTCCAGTCTCTTTAAATGCTGATTAATTCTATCTCCCAAAATTGCTTCCAACAGACGTCCCACCCATGATATTAGCCTGACTGGCCTGTAGCTGGCTGATATATCTCATGCTCCTTCTTGAATAACAGTACCACCTTGTCAGTCCGAAGACATCTCTCCTGTGGCCAGAGGGGATTTGAAAATGTTTGCAAGTGTACCTGCTCCTTCCTCCATCACCTCATTCGGTAAACTGAGATACATTTGGAGATTTATTGGGTTGGAAGAAGGCCAGAACACTCAGAACCATCTCTCTCTCTATATATGCTAATTCATTTAATTGTATCAAGGAGCATCTTCACAATTTCATATCAACCCTGTCCCAATGAGCACTGACAAAATGAATCCATTCACTGTAGCCTCTGGGTCCATGCACAAATTCTCACTGTGTTCCACAACTTACTCTTTCTGTCATTATCAATTCACCATTAATGTCACTGTAAGGTACTTTCAGATTTTTATTTCCTCTCTTAGCACTCCTCTCTCCCAGGCAATTCGCCTGCGATACGATTTGGAGGAGTGTGGATTAGCATTGGGAAGCTCAGAAATAAGGAACACCCGACTGTGCTGAGTGTGGGGCAGTGGGATTCATTTGGGATGAGCACATGGAAGCTGAGGAATAAACCTCAGTCCTGCAGCATGAAAATATACAATTGAGCTGGCAGGTCAGTCACACGAAACGAAAACTTGATCCCTGGGAAAAGAGGGTGGTAACCAAATGAAGGCGGTCTGTTTGAACACAGCCTCTGGAATTTGAACGTGGGAATCATTGCTGAGCAGGGTTTGTAGGAAGCAGAGGCAGAAATATACTGAACAATTTCAGATATTCCTCTTAGACCACAAGACATGGGAGCAGAAATTAGGCCATTCAGCCCATCTGATAGTGTGGCACTCACTCAGTCCTGCCTCTCTTACAATGCAGGTAGGCCCCAGACTGATGCGCTGACAGTGCAGCACTCCCTCAGTCATGATCCTCTGACAGTGCAGCACTCCCTCAGTACTGACTCTCTGACACTGCAGCACTCCCTCAGTACTGACCCTCTGACAGTGCAGCACTCCCTCAGTACTGATCCTCTGACACGGCAGCACTCCCTCAGTGCTGTCTCTCTGACACTGCAGCACTCCCTCAGTACTGACCTTCTCACAGTGCAGCACTTCCTCAGTACTGACCTTCTCACAGTGCAGCACTGCCCCCAGATTGACCCTCTGACATTGCAGCAATCCCCCATTACTGACCCCCCTGATAGCGCAGCACTCCCTCAGTCGTATCCTCTGACAGTGCAGCATTTCCACAGTACTGACTTTCCGACAGTATGGCACACCTGCAGTGCTGACTCTCTGACAGTGCAGCCCTCCCTCAGAACTGACCTTCTGACAGTGCAGCACTGCCTCAGTACTGACCCCCTGACAGTGCATATCTCCTACAGTACAGTCCCTCCGACAATGCAGCACTCCCTCAGTAATGACCCTCTGACAGTGCAGCACTCCATCAGTACTGATCCTCTGACAGTGCAGCACTCCCTCAGTACTGACCCTCTGACAGTGCAGCACTCCCTCAGTAATGACCCTCTGACAGTGCAGCACTCCATCAGTACTGATCCTCTGACAGTGCAGCACTCCCTCAGTACTGACCATCTGACAATGAAGCACTCCCTCGGTACTGACCCTCTGACATTGCAGCACTACCTCAGTCCTGACCCTCTGACACTGCGGCCCTCCCTCAGAACTGACCCTCCGACAGTGCGGCACTCCCGCAATACTGAGCCTCTGACAGTGCAGCACTCCCTCAGTACTGACCTTCTCACAGTGCGGCCCTCCCTCAGAACTGACCCTCCGACAGTGCGGCACTCCCGCAATACTGAGCCTCTGACAGTGCAGCACTCCCTCAGTACTGACCTTCTCACAGTGCAGCACTGCCCCCAGATTGACCCTCTGACATTGCAGCAATCCCCCATTACTGACCCCCCCGAGAGCGCAGCACTCCCTCAGTCGTATCCTCTGACAGTGCAGCATTTCCACAGTACTGACCTTCCGACAGTATGGCACACCTGCAGTGCTGACTCTCTGACAGTGCAGCCCTCCCTCAGAACTGACCTTCTGACAGTGCAGCACTGCCTCAGTACAGACCCTCTGACAGTGCAGCTCTCCTACTGTACAATCCCTCCGACATTGCAGCACTCAACAGTACAGACCCTCCGACATTTCAGCACTCCCTCAGTAATGACCCTCTGACAGTGCAGCACTCCCTCAGTACTGCTCCTCTGACAGTGCAGCACTCCCTCCGTACTGACCCTCTGACATTGCAGTACTCCCTCAGTCCTGACCCTCCGACAGCGCCGCCCTCCCTCAGTACTGACCCTCCGACAGTGCGGCACTCCCTCAGTACTGACACTCTGACAGTGCAGCACTCCCTCAGTACTGACACTCTGACACTGCAGCATTCCCTCAGTACTGACCCTCTATCAGTGCAGCACTCCCTCAGTACTGACCCTCTGACAGTGCAGCACTCCCTCAGTACTGACCCTCTGACAGTGCAGCATTCCCACAGTACTGACCCTCTGACAGTGCAGCACTCCCTCAGTACTGATCCTCTGACAGTGCAGCACTCCCTCAGTACTGACCCTCTGACAGTGTGGCACTCCCTCAGTAATGACATTCTGACAGTGTGGAACTCCCTCCGTACTGACCCTCTGGCAGTGCAGCACTCCCTCAGTACTGACTCTCTGACACTGCAGCACTCCCTCAGTACTGGCCCTATGACAGTGCAGCACTCCCTCAGTACTGATCCTCTGACAGTGCAGCACTCCCTCAGTACTGACCCTCTGACAGTGCAGCACTCCCTCAGTACTGACCCTCTGATACTGCAGCACTCCCTCAGTACTGACCCTCTGACAGTGCAGCAATCCCTCAGTACTGGCCCTCTGACAGTGCAGCACTCCCTCAGTACTGACCCTCTGACAGTGCAGCACTCCCTCAGTACTGATCCTCTGACAGTGCAGCACTCCCTCAGTACTGACCCTCTGACAGTGCAGCACTCCCTCAGTACTGATCCTCTGACAGTGCAGCACTCCGTCAGTACTGACCCTCTGACAGTGCAGCACTCCCTCAGTACTGGCCCTCTGACAGTGCAGCACTCCCTCAGTACTGACCCTCTGACAGTGCAGCACTCCCTCAGTACTGGCCCTCTGACAGTGCAGCACTCCCTCAGTACTGATCCTCTGACAGTGCAGCACTCCCTCAGTACTGACCCTCTGACAGTGCAGCACTCCCTCAGTACTGACTCTCTGACACTGCAGCACTCCCTCAGTACTGGCCCTCTGACAGTGCAGCACTCCCTCAGTACTGACCCTCTGACAGTGCAGCACTCCCTCAGTACTGACCCTCTGACAGTGCAGCACTCCCTCAGTACTGGCCCTCTGACAGTGCAGCACTCCCTCAGTACTGACCCTCTGACAGTGCAGCACTCCCTCAGTACTGGCCCTCTGACAGTGCAGCACTCCCTCAGTACTGGCCCTCTGACAGTGCAGCACTCCCTCAGTACTGACCCTCTGACAGTGCAGCAGTCCCTCAGTACTGACCTTCTCACAGTGCAGCACTGCCCCCAGATTGACCCTCTGACATTGCAGCAATCCCCCATTACTGACCCCCCCCGAGAGCGCAGCACTCCCTCAGTCGTATCTTCTGACAGTGCAGCATTTCCACAGTACTGACCCTCTGACAGTGCAGCTCTCCTACAGTACAATCCCTCCGACATTGCAGCACTCAACAGTACAGACCCTCCGACATTGCAGCACTGCCGCAGTAATGACCCTCTGACAGTGCAGCACTCCCTCAGTACTGATCCTCTGACAGTGCAGCACTCCCTCCGTACTGACCATCTGACATTGCAGTACTCCCTCAGTCCTGACCCTCCGACAGCGCCGCCTTCCCTCAGTACTGACCCTCCGACAGTGCGGCACTCCCTCAGTACTGACTCTCTGACAGTGCAGTGCTCCCTCAGTACTGACTCTCTGACAGTGCAGCGCTCCCTCAGTACTGACACTCTGACAATGCAGCACTCCCTCAGTACTGACACTCTGACACTGCAGCATTCCCTCAGTACTGACCCTCTATCAGAGCAGCACTCCCTCAGTACTGACCCTCTGACAGTGCAGCACTCCCTCAGTACTGACCCTCTGACAGTGCAGCACTCCCTCAGTACTGACACTCTGACAGTGTGGCACTCCCTCAGTACTGACCCTCTGACAGTGCAGCACTCCCTCAGAAATGACCCTCTGACAGTGCAGCGCTCCCTCAGTACTGATCCTCTGACAGTGCAGCACTCCCTCAGTACTGACCCTCTGACAGTGTGGCACTCCCTCAGTACTGACCTTCTGACAATGCAGCACTCCCTCAGTACTGACCCTCTGACAGTGGAGCACTCCCTCAGTACTGACCCTCTGACAGTGCAGCACTCCCTCAGTACTGACCCTCTGACACTGCAGCACTCCCTCAGTACTGACCCTCCGACTGTGCAGCACTCCCTCAGTACTGACCTACTGACAGTGCAGCGCTCCCTCAGTACTGACTCTCTGACAGTGCAGCACTCCCTCAGTACTGACCCTCTGACAGTGCAGCACTCCCTCAGTACTGACCCTCTGACAGTGCAGCACTCCCTCAGTACTGACCCTCTGACAGTGCAGCACTCCCTCAGTACTGAACCTCTGACAGTGGAGCACTCCCCCAGTACTGACCCTCTGACAGTGCAGCACTCCCTCAGTACTGACCCTCTGACAGTGCAGCACTCCCTCAGTACTGACCATGTGACAGTCCAGCACTCCCTCAGTACTGACCCTCTGACAGTGCAGCACTCCCTCAGTACTGACCCACTGACAGTGCAGCACTCCCTCAGTACTGACCCTCTGACAGTGCAGCACTCCCTCAGTACTGACCCTCTGACAGTGGAGCACTCCCCCAGTACTGACCCTCTGACAGTGCAGCACTCCCTCAGTACTGACCCTCTGACAGTGCAGCACTCCCTCAGTACTGACCCTCTGACAGTGCAGCACTCCCTCAGTACTGACCCTCTGACAGTGCAGCACTCCCTCAGTACTGATCCTCTGACAGTGCAGCACTCCATCACTACTGACCCTCTGACAGTGCAGCACTCCCTCAGTACTGACCCTCTGACAGTGGAGCACTCCCCCAGTACTGACCCTCTGACAGTGCAGCACTCCCTCAGTACTGACCCGCTGACAGTGCAGCACTCCCTCAGTACTGACCCTCTGACAGTGCAGCACTCCCTCAGTACTGATCCTCTGACAGTGCAGCACTCCCTCAGTACTGACCATGTGACAGTCCAGCACTCCCTCAGTACTGACCCTCTGACAGTGCAGCACTCCCTCAGTACTGACCCACTGACAGTGCAGCACTCCCTCAGTACTGACCCTCTGACAGTGCAGCACTCCCTCAGTACTGACCCTCTGACAGTGGAGCACTCCCCCAGTACTGACCCTCTGACAGTGCAGCACTCCCTCAGTACTGACCCTCTGACAGTGCAGCACTCCCTCAGTACTGACCCTCTGACAGTGCAGCACTCCCTCAGTACTGACCCTCTGACAGTGCAGCACTCCCTCAGTACTGATCCTCTGACAGTGCAGCACTCCATCACTCCTGACCCTCTGACAGTGCAGCACTCCCTCAGTACTGACCCTCTGACACTGCAGCACTCCCTCAGTACTGACCCGCTGACAGTGCAGCACTCCCTCAGTACTGACCCTCTGACAGTGCAGCACTCCCTCAGTACTGATCCTCTGACAGTGCAGCACTCCCTCAGTACTGACCCTCTGACAGTGCAGCACTCCCTCAGTACTGAGTCTCTGACACTGCAGCACTCCCTCAGTACTGACCCTCTGACAGTGCAGCACTATCTCAGTACTGGCCCTCTGACAGTGCAGCACTCCCTCAGTACTGACCCTCTGACAGTGCAGCACTCCCTCAGTACTGGCCCTCTGACAGTGCAGCACTCCCTCAGTTTGATCCTCTGACAGTGCAGCACTCCCTCAGTACTGACTCTCTGACACTGCAGCACTCCCTCAGTACTGGCCCTCTGACAGTGCAGCACTCCCTCAGTACTGACCCTCTGACAGTGCAGCACTCCCTCAGTACTGGCCCTCTGACAGTGCAGCACTCCCTCAGTACTGACCCTCTGACAGTGCAGCACTCCCTCAGTACTGACCCTCTGACAGTGCAGCACTCCCTCAGTACTGATCCTCTGACAGTGCAACACTCCCTCAGTACTGACCCTCTGACAGTGCAGCACTCCCTCAGTACTGACTCTCTGACACTGCAGCACTCCCTCAGTACTGACCCTCTGACTGTGCAGCACTCCCTCAGTACTGATCCTCTGACAGTGCAGCACTCCCTCAGTACTGACCCTCTGACAGTGCAGCACTCCCTCAGTACTGACTCTCTGACACTGCAGCACTCCCTCAGTGCTGACCCTCTGACAGTGCAGCACTCCCTCAGTACTGACCCTCTGACAGTGCAGCACTCCCTCAGTACTGACCCTCTGACAGTGCAGCACTCCCTCAGTACTGACCCTCTGACAGTGCAGCACTCCCTCAGTACTGACCCTCTGACAGTGCAGCACTCCCTCAGTACTGGCCCTCTGACAGTGCAGCACTCCCTCAGTACTGACCCTCTGACAGTGCAGCACTCCCTCAGTACTGACCCTCTGACAGTGCAGCACTCCCTCAGTCGTATCCTCTGACAGTGCAGCATTTCCACAGTACTGACCTTCCGACAGTATGGCACACCTGCAATGCTGACTCTCTGACAGTGCAGCCCTCCCTCAGAACTGACCTTCTGACAGTGCCGCACTGCCTCAGTACTGACCCTCTGACAGTGCAGCTCTCCTACAGTACAATCCCTCCGACATTGCAGCACTCAACAGTACAGACCCTCCGACATTGCAGCACTCCCTCAGTAATGACCCTCTGACAGTGCAGCACTCCCTCAGTACTGCTCCTCTGACAGTGCAGCACTCCCTCCGTACTGACCCTCTGACATTGCAGTACTCCCTCAGTCCTGACCCTCCGACAGCGCCGCCCTCCCTCAGTACTGACCCTCCGACAGTGCGGCACTCCCTCAGTACTGACCCTCTGACAGTGCAGCGCTCCCTCAGTACTGACTCTCTGACACTGCAGCACTCCCTCAGTACTGACACTCTATCAGTGCAGCACTCCCACAGTACTGACCCTCTGACAGTGCAGCACTCCCTCAGTACTGACTCTCTGACAGTGCAGCACTCCCTCAGTACTGACCTTCTCACAGTGCAGCACTGCCCCCAGATTGACCCTCTGACATTGCAGCAATCCCCCATTACTGACCCCCCCGATAGCGCAGCACTCCCTCAGTCGTATCCTCTGACAGTGCAGCATTTCCACAGTACTGACCTTCCGACAGTATGGCACACCTGCTGTGCTGACTCTCTGACAGTGCAGCCCTCCCTCAGAACTGACCTTCTGACAGTGCAGCACTGCCTCAGTACTGACCCTCTGACAGTGCAGCTCTCCTACAGTACAATCCCCCCGACATTGCAGCACTCAACAGTACAGACCCTCCGACATTGCAGCACTCCCTCAGTAATGACCCTCCGACAGTGCGGCACTCCCTCAGTACTGAACCTCCGACAGTGCGGCACTCCCTCAGTACTGACCCTCTGAGAGTGCAGCGCTCCCTCAGTACTGACTCTCTGACAGTGCAGCACTCCCTCAGTACTGACACTCTATCAGTGCAGCACTCCCTCAGTACTGACCCTCTGACAGTGCAGCACTCCCTCAGTACTGACCCTCTGACAGTGCAGCACTCCCTCAGTACTGGCCCTCTGACAGTGCAGCACTCCCTCAGTACTGACCCTCTGACAGTGCAGCACTCCCTCCGTACTGACTCTCTGACACTGCAGCTCTCCCACAGTGCTGTCTCTCTGACAGTGCAGCACTCCCTCAGCACTGACCCTCTGACAGTGCAGCACTCCCTCAGTACGGACTCTCTGACACTGCAGCACTCCCTCAGTACTGACCTTCTCATAGTGCAGCACTGCCCCCAGATTGACCCTCTGACATTGCAGCAATCCCCCATTACTGACCCCCCCGATAGAGCAGCACTCCCTCAGTCGTATCCTCTGACAGTGCAGCATTTCCACAGTACTGACCTTCCGACAGTATGGCACACCTGCAGTGCTGACTCTCTGACAGTGCAGCCCTCCCTCAGAACTGACCTTCTGACAGTGCAGCACTGCCTCAGTACTGACCCTCTGACAGTGCAGCTCGCCTACAGTACAATCCCTCCGACATTGCAGCACTCAACAGTACAGACCCTCCGACATTGCAGCACTCCCTCAGTAATGACCCTCTGACAGTGCAGCACTCCCTCAGTACTGATCCTCTGACAGTGCAGCACTCCCTCCGTACTGACCCTCTGACATTGCAGTACTCCCTCAGTCCTGACCCTCCGACTTTGCGGCACTCCCTCAGTACTGACCCTCTGACAGTGCAGCGCTCCCTCAGTACTGACTCTCTGACAGTGCAGCACTCCCTCAGTACTGACACTCTGACAGTGCAGCACTCCCTCAGTACTGACCCTCTGACAGTGCAGCATTCCCTCAGTACTGACCCTCTGACAGTGCAGCACTCTCCCAGTACTGACCCTCTGACAGTGCAGCACTCCCTCAGTACTGACACTCTGACAGTGAAGCACTCCCTCAGAAATGACCCTCTGACAGTGCAGAGCTCCCTCAGTACTGATCCTCTGACAGTGCAGCACTCCCTCAGTACTGACCCTCTGACAGTGTGGCACTCCCTCAGTACTGACCCTCTGACAGTGTGGCACCCCCTCCGTACTGACCCTCTGGCAGTGCAACTCTCCCTCAATACTGTTCCGATGACAGTGCAGCACTCCCTCAGTACTGACCCTCTGACAGTGAAGCACTCCCTCAGAACTGACCCTCTGACAGTGCAGCACTCCCTCAGTACTGACCCTCTATCAGTGCAGCACTCCCTCTGTACTGGCCCTCTATCAGTGCAGCACTCCCTCAGTACTGACCCTCTGACAGTGCAGCACTCCCTCAGTACTGACCCTCTATCAGTGCAGCACTCCCTCTGTACTGACCCTCTATCAGTGCAGCACTCCCTCAGTACTGACCCTCTGACAGTGCAGCACTCCCTCAGTACTGACCCTCTGACAGTGAGGCATTGCACGTATACTGACCCTCCCACAGTGTGGGGCACCTTCATACTGACTTTCAGATGATGCGGCACATTCTCTGATCATTCAGTACTCCCTCAGAACTGACCCTCTGACACTGCAACAGCCCCTTGGCCCTGCGCCCCTGACGGTGCTGCAATCCCTCAGTACTGACCCTCTGACAGTGCAGCACACCTTCAGCACTGCTCCTTTGACACTGCAGCACACGCTCAGAAATGACGCCCTGACACAACAGCATTCCCTCAGTACTGACACTCTGACACTGCAGCACTCTCTTTGCACTGACATTTCTACAATGTGGCATTCCCTCAGTACTGACCCTCCGACAATGTAGCCCTCCCTCAATACCGATGCGCTTACAGTGCAGCACTCCCTCGATACCGACCCTCCGATAACGTGGCATTTTCTCAGTACTGACTCTCCGACAGAGCAGAACTCCCTCAGTACTGACCCTTTGGCAGTGCAGCTCTCCCTCAGTACTGACCCTCTGAAACAACACTCCCTCAGAACTGACACACTGACCGTGTAGCGCTCCCTCAGTAATGACCCTTTGAGTGTGCATCACTCTCTCAGTACTGACCCTCTGGCAATGCAGAAATCACTCAGTACTGACTGTCCGACACATAGTGTGGTGCTCCCTCGGTACTGACCCCCTCACAGTGCGGTGATCCCTCAGTACTGACCCTCTCACAGCGCAGTGATCCCTCAGTACTAATCCCCTCAGAGTGTGGTGCTCCCTCAGTCCTGACCCCCTCACAGCGCGTTGATCCCTCAGTACTGACCCCCTCAGAGTGTGGTGCTCCCTCAGTACTGACCCCCTCACAGTGTGGTACTCCCTCAGTACTGACCCCCTCACATCGCGGTGATCCCTCAGTACTAATTCCCTCAGAGTGTGGTGCTCCCTCAGTACTGACCCCCTCACATCGCGGTGATCCCTCAGTACTGACCCCCTCGCAGTGCGGTGATCCCTCAGTACTGACCCCCTCACAGCGCGGTGATGCCTCAGTACTGACCCCCTCACAGCGCGGTGATCCCTCAGTACTAATCCCCTCAGAGTGTGGTGCTCCCTCAGTTCGAACCCTTTCACAGTGCAGCGCTCCCTCAGTAGTAACCCTCTCACAGTGCGACACTCTGACAGCATGGCCATCCATTAGTACTGACCATCAGAGAGTGCGCACTTCATCATTACTGACCCTCTCACTGCACAGCAATCCCTCCATCCTGACTCACTGACAATGCAGCACTCCCTCCATACTGACCCTCTGACAATGCAGCACTACCTCCACACTGATCCTCTGTCAATACAGCACTCCCTCCACACTGACCCTCTGACAATGCTGCACTCCCTCCACACTGATCCTCTGATAATGCTGCACTCCCTCCACACTGATCCTCTGATAATGCTGCACTCCCTCCATACTGACCCTCTGACAATGCAGCACTCCCTCCACACTGATCCTCTGACAATGCTGCACTCCCTCCACACTGATCCTCTGACAATACTGCACTCCCTCCACACTGATCCTCTGTCAATACAGCCCTCCTTTCACACTGACCCTCTGACAATGCTGCACTCCCTCCACACTGACCCTCTGACAATGCTGCACTCCCTCCATACTGATCCTCTGTCAATACAGCACTCCCTCCACACTGATCCTCTGATAGTGATGCACTCACTCAGTACTGACTCTCTGACAGTGTGGAAGTGGCCCTATACTGACCCTCCGACAGTATGGCCCAATCTCAGGACAAAACCTCTGACAGTACAGCACTCCATCATAACTGATACTCTGACAGTACAGCACTGCCTCAGTACTGACTCATTGACAGTGTCGCACTCCCTCAGTACTGACTCATTGATAGTGAAGCACTCCCTCAGTACTGACCCTCAGGCTCGGTCCTGCTCCTCTGACAGTCCAGCAGTGCCTCAGTACTGACCCTCTGACAGTGTAGCGCTCTCTCTGTACTGACCCTCTGACAGCGTAGCACTCTCTCTGTACTGACCCTCTGACAGCGTAGCACTCTCTCTGTACTGACCTTCTGACAGGATGGTGCTCCCTCAGTACTGACCCTCTGTAATTTTTGACCCACCCTGAGCTTCTTCATTACGCTGATTTGAACAGAGGTAAAGAAACAGAGTTAGTGACCATCCACCGTCACCCTGTAATAAAACTTATTTTCAAATGTGGCTTGTATGTGATTCCCACAGCCTCTAATAGTTGCCTGGAAGGTGGGGGTGGGGTGTACTCTCTTGCTGCAGTCCTTGGGTGTCCCACAGTGATGTTAGGGAGGGAGCTCCAGGAGTTTGACCTGAACCATGTAAAGAGCTCTCTTACTGGAGTGCCCTTTTTAAAGTTGGGAAGTTATTATAGACCAGGAGGACCTGAGAGCTGCTGTCTTGTCAGAGAGAGAGGCCTGGTGGGTCACACACCTCAGGTGAGAGGCGAGGTTGAGAAGCTGGGGCCTTCATGGTAATTTCAGACATGATAGAGATTGAACCAACAATGTTGGCATCACGAACCTGTTAGCTGTGGTAACTGACCCCCCTTTGTAGCAGAGGGATTCAATCCCTTTAATAGAGCAAGCTTGAGAATTCAACACTAAAATCAATCTGTACGGACGCGCTAGAGACCTGAAACATCAATACAGAGATTGCTGAAGAAGCTCAGCATGTCTGGCAGCATCTCTGAAGGGAGAGGGAGAAAGAGACAGAGAGAGATTTCACATTTCAATCCAGTGATTTCTGCGGGAAAGTTCCTTCAGAACAGACCGTTTTGAGGAAGAGTCACTTGGAATGCGAATTGTTCCTCTCTCTCTCTTCACCGTTGCTACCTGCTGAATTGTGCTGAATTTCCCCACCATCTGTTTACTTGAGAACTACCTGATCCAAGTGTCACTGAGTAATTCAGTCTGTGTTCAATGCCCTGAGGCTGCTTCTGCTGAAAGTTGACAAACAGGTTTAAGGCTTTGTAAGGTATTGTATTCGGAGGGCGGGCTACATGGGAGAACAGATACAGAACAAAGGCACACGGAAATGTTAGGTCTGAGCTATTCCTTCTGAACTAACATCACAAAGTTACATTGATCAGGATCTTTGTGAAGTGCCTTTGTCAAGTGACCCTTCCTCAAAACGGTCTGTTCTGAAGGAACTTTCCCACAGAAATCACTGGATTGAAAGGTGAACTCTCTGTCTCTTTCTCCCTCTCCCTTCAGAGATGCTGCCGGACATGCTGAGCTTCTTCAGCAATCTCTGTATTGATGTTTCAGGTCTCTAGTGCGTCCGTACAGATTGATTTTAGTGTTGAATTCTAAAGCTTGCTCTATTAAAGGGATTGAATCCCTCTGCTACAAAGGGGGGGTCAGTTATCACAGCTAACAGGTTCGTGATGCCAACATTGTTGGTTCAATCTCTATCATGTCTGAAATGACCATGAAGGCCCCAGCTTCTCAACCTCGCCCCTCAGCTGAGGTGTGTGACCCACCAGCCTCTCTCTCTGACAAGACAGCAGCTCTCGGGTCCTCCTGGTCTATAATAACTTCCCAACTTTAAAAAGGACACTCCAGTAAGAGAGCTCTTTACATGGTTCAGGTCAAACTCCTGGAGCTCCCTAGCTAACATCACTGTGGGACACCCAAGGACTGCAGCAGGAGAGGACACCCCACCCCCACCTTCCAGGCAACTATTAGAGGGGGTGGGAATCACATACAAGCCACATTTGAAAATAAGTTTCATAACAGGGTGACGGTGGATGGTCACTAACTCTGTTTCTTTACCTCTGTTCAAATCAGCGGAATGAAGAAGCAAAGGGTCAGTTGAAAATGACAATGATATCCTTTCGTAGGTTGGTGTTTATTAGAGTTTGTATCGACAGTATGAATGTTTGAGCACTTATTCAAGGGCATGCAGGTAGCTGCCAGAGGAAGTGATGGGGGCTGTTATAATTGCGACATTTAAAAGGCATCAGGATGAGTATGTGAATAGGAAGGGTTTAGAGGGATATCAGCCAAGTGCTAGCAAATGGAATGAAATGAGATGAGAATATCTGGTTGGTATGGGCAAGTTGGATAGGACCGTCCATTTCCAAGCTGTGCATCTCTGTGACTCTGTGCCTCTGAATAGTCTATTGCAGAGAGTTTCATCTCAGTGACTCTGTGCCTCTGAATACTCTATTGCAGAGAGTTTCAGACAGGGTTTGGTTTGTGTGTCTCTCTCATGCTTCCTCAGAATCTGCAAACCCTATGTCTCCAAATTTCCACAAGACTCTGTTAAATAGAAAAAAAGTGGGTCGGTGCTGAGGGAGTGCTGCAATGTCGGAAGGTCAGTACTGAGGGAGTGCTGCACTGTCAGAGGGTCAGTACTGAGGGAGTGCTGCACTGTCGGAAGGTCAACACTGAGGGAGTGCTGCACTGTCGGAAGGTCAACACTGAGGGAGTGCTGCACTGTCAGAGGGATTGAATCCCTCTGCTACAAAGGGGGGTCATTAACCTCAGCTAACAGGTTCGTTCTGCCAACATTGTTGGTTCAATCTCTATCATGTCTGAAATTGCGATGAAGCCCTGAGGGAGTGCTGCACTGCCAGAGGGTATTACCTAGGGAGTGCTGTACTGTCAGAGGGTTAGTACTGTGGGAGTAATGCACTGTAAGATGGTCAGTACTGAGGGAGAGCTGCACTGTCGGAGGGTCAGTACTGAGGGAGTGCTGTACTGTCAGAGGGTTAGTACTGTGGGAGTGTTGCACTGTAAGATGGTCAGTACTGAGGGAGTGCTGCAATGTCAGAGGGTCAGTACTGATGGAGCGCCGCACTGTGAGAGGGTCAGTACTGAGGGAGTGCTGCACTGTCAGAGGGTCAGTAATGAGGGAGTGCCACACTGTCAGAGGGTCTGTACTGAGGGAGTGCTGCACTGTCAGAGGGTCAGTACTGAGGGAGTGCTGCAGTGTCAGAGGGTCAATACTGAGGGAGTGCTGCACTGTCAGATGGTCAGTACTGAGGGAGCGCTGCACTGTCAGAGGGTCAGTACTGAGGGAGTGCTGCACTGTCAGAGAGGTCAGTACTGATGGAGCGGTGAATTCTCAGAGGGTTATTACTGAGGGAGCACTACACTGTAAGAATGTCAGAACTAAAGGAGTGCTGCACTGCCAAAGAGCTGCACTGTCAGAGGGTCAGTACTGAAGGTATACCACACTGTCACATGGTCGGTATGGGGGCAGAGCCACACAGTCACATGGTCTGTACTGAGGAAGTTCTGCACTGTCAGAGGGTCAGTACTGAGGGAGTGCTGCACTGTCAGAGGGTCAGTACTGAGGGAGTGCTGCACTGCCAGAGGGTCAGTATTGAGGGAGTGCTGCACTGCCAGAGGGTGAGTACTGAGGGATCACCGCACTATCGGACAGTCAGTAGTGAGGGACTGCTGCATTACTAGAGGGCCATTTCTGAGGAGTACTACACTGTCAAAGGGTCAGTACTGAGGGAGCACCACACAGTCAGCGGTTCAATCCAGAGGGAATGCCGCACTGTCTGAAGCTCTGTACTCTGAGAGCACTGCACCATCAGAGGGTCAGGACTGAACGAGCACGACACTGTCAGAGGGTCAGTACTGAGGGTGTACCACACTGTCACATGGTCGGTATGGGGGCAGAGCCACACAGTCAGATGGTCTGTACTGAGGAAGTTCTGCACTGTGTGAGTGTCAGAACTGAGGGAGTGCTGCACTGTCAGAGGGTCAGTACTGAGGGAGTGCTGCACTGTCAGAGGGGTCAGTACTGAGGGAGTGCTGCACTGTCAGAGAGTCAGTACTGAGGGAGTGCTGCACTGTCAGAGGGTTAGTACAGAGAGAGTGCTACACTGTCAGATAGAGAGTACCCTGAGGCACTGCTGGACTGTCAGAGGTGCAGGACTGAGGCAGAGGGTCAGAGCTGAGGGAGTGCTACACTGTCAATGAGTCAGTACTGAGAGAGTACTACACTGTCAATGGGTCAGTACTGAGGGAGTGCTACATTGTCAATGGGTCAGTACTGAGAGAGTACGACACTGTCAATGGGTCAGTACTGAGGGAGTGCTACATTGTCAATGGGTCAGTACTGAGAGAGTACGACACTGTCAATGGGTCAGTGCTGAGGGAGTACTACACTGTCAATGGGTCAGTACTGAGGGAGTACCACACTGTCAATGGGTCAGTGCTGAGGGAGTGCTACACTGTCAATGGGTCAGTACTGAGGGAGTACTTCACTGTCAATGGGTCAGTACTGAGGGAGTGCTACATTGTCAATGGGTCAGTACTGAGAGAGTACTACACTGTCAATGGGTCAGTGCTGAGGGAGTGCAGTACTGTCAGAGGTTTTGGCCTGAGATTGGGCCACACTGTCAGAGGGTCAGTATAGGGCCACTTCCAAATTGTCAGAGGGTCAGTACTGAGGGAGTGCTGCACTGTCAGAGAGTCAGTACTGAGGGAGCACCACACTGTCAGAGGGTCAGTCCAGACGGCAAGCCTCCCTATCAGAGGATCTGCACTGAGAGAGCACTGCACCATCAGAGGGTCAGTACTGAGGGAGTGCTGCACTGTCAGAGGGTCAGTACTGACGGAGTGCTGCACTGTCAGAGGATCAGTACTGAGGGAGTGCTGCACTGTCAGAGGGTCAGTACTGAGGGAGTGCTGCACTGTCAGAGGGTCAGTACTGAGGGAGTGCCTCATTGTCTGAGGGTCAGTACTGAGGGAGTGCTGCACTGTCAGTGGGTTAGTACTGAGGGAGTACTACACTGTCAATGGGTCAGTACTGAGGGAGTACCACACTGTCAATGGGTCAGTACTGAGGGAGTACCACACTGTCAATGGGTCAGGGCTGAGGGAGTACTACACTGTTAATGGGTCAGTACTGAGGGAGTGCTACATTGTCAATGGGTCAGTACTGAGAGAGTATTACACTGTCAATGAGTCAGTACTGAGGGAGTCCTACTCTGTCAATGGGTCAGTGCTGAGGGAGTGCAGTACTGTCAGAGGTTTTGGCCTGAGATTGGGCCACACTGTCAGAGGGTCTGTATAGGGCCACTTCCACACTGTCAGAGAGTCAGTACTGAGGGAGTGCTACACTGTCAGAGGGTCAGTACTGAGGAAGTGCTACACTGTCAGAGGGTCAGTGTGGAGGGAGTGCAGCATTGTCAGAGGATCAGTGTGGAGGGAGTACTTCACTGTCAATGGGTCAGAGCTGAGGGAGTGCTACACTGTCAATGAGTCAGTACTGAGAGAGTACTACACTCTCAATGGGTCAGTACTGAGGGAGTGCTACATTGTCAATGGGTCAGTACTGAGAGAGTACTACACTGTCAATGAGTCAGTACTGAGGGAGTCCTACACTGTCAATGGGTCAGTGCTGAGGGAGTGCTACACTGTCAATGGGTCAGTGCTGAGGGAGTGCAGTACTGTCAGAGGTTTTGGCCTGAGATTGGGCCACACTGTCAGAGGGTCAGTATAGGGCCACTTCCACACTGTCAGAGAGTCAGTACTGAGGGAGTGCTGCACTGTCAGAGAGTCAGTACTGAGGGGGTAAAACACTGTCAATGGGTCAGTGCTGAGGGAGTGCAGTACTGTCAGAGGTTTTGTCCTGAGATTGGGCCACACTGTCAGAGGGTCTGTATAGGGCCACTTCCACACTGTCAGAGAGTCAGTACTGAGGGAGTGCTACACTGTCAATGGGTCAGTACTGAGGGAGTGCTACACTGTCAATGGGTCAGTGCTGAGGGAGTACTTCACTGTCAATGGGTCAGAGCTGAGGGAGTTCTACACTGTCAATGAGTCAGTACTGAGAGAGTACTACACTGTCAATGGGTCAGTACTGAGGGAGTGCTACATTGTCAATGGGTCAGTACTGAGAGAGTACTACACTGTCAATGGGTCAGTACTGAGGGAGTGCTACATTGTCAATGGGTCAGTACTGAGAGAGTACTATACTGTCAATGGGTCAGTGCTGAGGGAGTACTACACTGTCAATGGGTCAGTACTGAGGGAGTGCTACATTGTCAATGGGTCAGTACTGAGGGAGTGCTACATTGTCAATGGGTCAGTACTGAGGGAGTAAAACACTGTCAATGGGTCAGTGCTGAGGGAGTGCAGTACTGTCAGAGGTTTTGTCCTGAGATTGGGCCACACTGTCAGAGGGTCTGTATAGGGCCACTTCCACACTGTCAGAGAGTCAGTACTGAGGGAGTGCTACACTGTCAGAGGGTCAGTACTGAGGAAGTGCTACACTGTCAGAGGGTCAGTGTGGAGGGAGTGCAGCATTGTCAGAGGATCAGTGTGGAGGGAGTGCAGAATTATCAGAGGATCAGTGTGGAGGGAGTGCAGCATTGTCTGAGGGTTAGTGTGGAGGGAGTGCAGCATTGTCAGAGGGTCAGTGTGGAGGGAGTGCAGCATTATCAGAGGGTCAGTGTGGAGGGAGTGCAGCATTGTCAGAGGGTCAGTGTGGCGGGAGTGCAGCATTATCAGAGGGTCAGTGTGGAGGGAGTGCAGCATTGTCAGAGGATCAGTGTGGAGGGAGTGCAGCATTGTCAGAGGATCAGTGTGGAGGGGGTGCAGCATTGTCAGAGGGTCAGTGTGGAGGGAGTGCAGCATTCTCAGAGGATCAGTGTGGAGGGAGTGCAGCATTGTGAGAGAGTCAGTGTGGAGGGAGTGCAGCATTGTCAGAGGGTCAGTATGGAGGGAGTGCAGCATTGTCAGAGGGTCAGTGTGGAGGGAGTGCTGCATTGTCAGAGGGTCAGTGTGGAGGGAGTGCTGCATTGTCAGTGAGTCAGGATGGAGGGATTGCTGTGCAGTGAGAGGGTCAGTAATGATGAAGTGCGTACTCTCTGACGGTCAGTACTAATGGATGGCCATGCTGTCAGAGTGTCGCACTGTGAGAGGGTTACTACTGAGGGAGCACCGCACTGTGAAAGGGTTCGAACTGAGGGAGCACCACACTCTGAGGGGATTAGTACTGAGGGACCACCGCGCTGTGAGGGGGTCAGTACTGAGGGACCACCACACTCTGAGGGGATTAGTACTGAGGGACCACCGCGATTTGAGGGGGTCAGTACTTAGGGAGCACCACACTCTGCGGGGATTAGTACTGAGGGACCACCGCGATGTGAGGGGGTCAGTACTGAGGGAGCACCACACTCTGAGGGGATTAGTACTGAGGGACCACCGCGATGTGAGGGGGTCAGTACTGAGGGAGCACCACACTCTGCGGGGATTAGTACTGAGGGACCACCGCGCTGTGAGGGGGTCAGTACTGAGGGACCACCGCGATGTGAGGGGGTCAGTACTGAGGGAGCACCACACTCTGCGGGGATTAGTACTGAGGGACCACCGCGATGTGAGGGGATCAGTACTGAGGGAGCACCACACTCTGCGGGGATTAGTACTGAGGGACCACCGCGCTGTGAGGGGGTCAGTACTGAGGGAGCACCACACTCTGAGGGGATTAGTACTGAGGGATCACCGCGATGTGAGGGGGTCAGTACTGAGGGATCACCGCACTGTGAGGGGGTCAGTACTGAGGGAGCACCACACTCTGAGGGGATTAGTACTGAGGGATCACCGCGATGTGAGAGGGTCAGTACTGAGGGAGCACCACACTCTGAGGGGATTAGTACTGAGGGATCACCGCGATGTGAGGGGGTCAGTACTGAGGGATCACCGCGATGTGATGGGGTCGGTACTGAGGGATCACCGCACTGTGAGGGGGTCAGTACTGAGGGAGCACCACACTCTGCGGGGATTAGTACTGAGGGACCACCGCGATGTGAGGGGGTCAGTACTGAGGGAGCACCACACTCTGCGGGGATTAGTACTGAGGGACCACCGCGCTGTGAGGGGGTCAGTACTGAGGGAGCACCACACTCTGAGGGGATTAGTACTGAGGGATCACCGCGATGTGAGGGGGTCAGTACTGAGGGATCACCGCACTGTGAGGGGGTCAGTACTGAGGGAGCACCACACTCTGAGGGGATTAGTACTGAGGGAGCACCACACTCTGAGGGGATTAGTACTGAGGGATCACCGCACTGTGAGGGGGTCAGTACTGAGGGAGCACCACACTCTGAGGGGATTAGTACTGAGGGATCACCGCGATGTGAGGGGGTCAGTACTGAGGGATCACCGCGATGTGAGGGGGTCGGTACTGAGGGATCACCGCACTGTGAGGGGATTAGTACTGAGGGATCACCGCGATGTGAGGGGGTCAGTACTGAGGGATCACCGCGATGTGAGGGGGTCAGTACTGAGGGATCACCGCACTGTGAGGGGGTCAGTACTGAGGGATCACCGCACTGTGAAGGGGTCAGTACTGAGGGATCACCGCACTCTGAGGGGGTCAGTACTGAGGGAGCACCACACTCTGAGGGGATTAGTACTGAGGGATCACCGCGATGTGAGGGGGTCAGTACTGAGGGATCACCGCACTCTGAGGGGGTCAGTACTGAGGGATCACCACACTCTGAGGGGATTAGTACTGAGGGATCACCGCACTGTGAGGGGGTCAGTACTGAGGGATCACCGCACTCTGAGGGGGTCAGTACTGAGGGATCACCGCACTGTGAGGGGGTCAATACTGAGGGAGCTCCACACTATGTGTCGGACAGTCAGTACTGAGTGATTGCTGCATTGCCAGAGGGTCAGTACTGAGAGAGTGATGCACACTCAAAGGTTCATTACTGAGGGAGCGCTACACGGTCAGGGTGTCAGTTCTGAGGGAGTGTTGTTTCAGAGGGTCCGTACTGAGGGAGTGCTGCACTGCCACTCGCTCAGTACTGAGGCATTGCCAGACTATCAGAAGTGCAGGACTGAGGCAGTGCCGCACTGTCAGAGTGTCAGTACTGAGGGAGTTCTGCTCTGTCGGAGAGACAGTACTGAGAAAATGCCACGTTATTGGAGGGTCGGTATCGAGGGAGTGCTGCACTGTAAGAGCATCTGTATTGAGGGAGGGCTACATTGTCGGATGGTCAGTACTGAGGGAATGCCACACTGTATCAGTATCAGTACAGAGGGAATGCTGCACTGTAGAAATGTCAGTACAAAGAGAGTGCTGCAAAGTCAGAGTGTCAGTACTGAGGGAATGCTGTTGTGTCAGAGCGTCATTTCTGAGGGTGTGCTGCAGTGTCAAAGGAGCAGTGCTGAGGGAGAGCTGCACTGATAGAGGGTCAGTACTGAGGGAGTGCTGCACTGTCAGAGGGTCAGTACTGAGGGAGTGCTGCAGTGTCAGAGGGTCAGTACTGAAGGAGTGCTGCACTGTCAGAGGGTCAGTACTGAGGGAGTGCTGCACTGTCAGAGGGTCAGTACTGAGGGAGGGCTGCACTGTCAGAGGGTCAGTACTGAGGGAGTGCTGCACTGATAAAGGGTCAGTACTGATGGAGTGCTGCACTGTCAGAGGGTCAGTACTGAGGGATTGCAGCACCGTCAGGGGCGCAGTGCCAAGGAGCTGTTGCAGTGTCAGAGGGTCAGTTCTGAGGGAGTACTGCAGTGTCATAGGAACAGTACTGAGGGAGAGTTGC
>NW_027310227.1:0-22500 GCF_047496795.1 Chiloscyllium punctatum | reverse complement strand
GTTACAAAGTGTGGAGCTGGAGAAGCACAGCAGGTCAGCCAGGAGAGTCGATGGGTCAGACCTGAGCTGCTGGGCTTTTCCAGCTCCACACTTTTCCACTCAAATCCCTCTGCCTCAGGGAGTGGGGATCACAGCAATGTTGGGGGCAGCGAAATATTTGAGGGGGGCACAGTTGGTAAGGTAGGTATTAGGGAGGGAAGGTATTTGGGGAAGGGAATAAATTTGGGAGGAGAGTTAAAATGAGGGGCAAATGTTTTTAGCGGGGTCAAAATTGGGTGAGCACTTTCAGGTCTGAAATAAAGAAAAAGAGAAAGGGAGGGTGAGAAAAAGAGAGAGAGGTAGAGCGAGTGGGGATGGAGAAGGGGGATGAGAGAAAGATGGGGCAGAGACAGACAGTGAGAGGGAGGGTGTGAGAGAAAGGCAGATTGAGAGAAAGAGACAGACAGGGAGAGAGAAGGACAAAGAGAGAAGGGGAAGTCAGACTGAGACAAACAGGCGTTAAAGCATGGACAGACTGAAGGGGTGACACTCAGTATTCCAGTTGGTTCCAGCTCTCTCTCTCTCAATGGTTTTTCACACTCCCTCTCTCCCATGCTCCTGAGGTTCCCTTCAGCTTGTCTCTCTCTCCCTCTCTCTCTCCCTCTCTCTGGATGGTGAGCTGGTCTCTGTCCCTTGCCATGTTGGTCACCTCAGAAAGCCTCCAGAAAATTCAAGAGATCAGTCTGCAGGTGATCCCTGGTTTTGTTCATTTCTGGATGGTTTCCCAGAACTTTCTACACTTCTGGCCAATTCAAAGAATCAGTTAATAGTTTGAAGCGTTGCTAATCATTTGGATGGCTTGTTCCTGTCAGTTTCTTTGTGTAGCAGGACCCGGTACCTTCCTGTTTGGGCCCTCCTTTGTTTGGTGGAGACGTTATTAGGGATATGTCTGCCCAGGGGAACTGTTGCCTTTGACATTATACTGATGGGATAACCATCTGGCTGCTGTCTGGCTTTTGTGATTTGGGAGTATAACTTGTCCAATATACCCAGCATCTCTTGGCTGTCTACCTGTGTTTTAGCAAGGAGGCAGGAACATTTCACCCATTCCCCCTCCCCCACCCAGTGTTTTGAATAGAAAGAAGCTTATACAATGAATTACAAACCTAATTTTAAAAGCTGGTTATGTTTGTTGTCAGAGTAGCCTGCTGTTTGAGCGAAAGCCATTTTGTACATTGGTCAAACTGATTGTCATATGGCTGATAAGTGATATCATAGAATCCCTACAGAGCAGAAACAGGCCCTTCAGCCCATCGAGTCCACAATGACCCTCTGAAGAGAATCCAACTCAGATCTATCCCCTGATGATATCTGTGAAACCCTACATTTCCCATGGCTGTTCCAGCTAACCGGAATATCCCTCGACACTACGGGCAATCTGTCAAAAATGCCCACCATTGAACAGTGGGAGAAAACCCATACAGATGTAGGGAGAATGTACAAACTCCACACAGACAGTCGCTCAAGAGTGGAATCAAACCCAGGTCTCTGGTGATGTGAGGTAACAGTGCTAACCACCGAGTGACTGTGGCACTCCTAACTGTTTCGACAAAACATATTCCGTTCTGAGAATCCATACAGAATAGTGATGCATAGTCAACATCTGGTGAGCAGAATAAATGCAAGGGAATGAGACCTCCTGGCTCAAACTCCAGGAATTCCCTTCCTAAGGACATTGTGGGTCCACCACCTGCAACAGTTCAATGTGCAGCTCACCACCAAAACCAGCTCCCGAGCAGCTACGGACAGGCAATCAATACTGGGCCCAGCCAGGATCACTCAAACACTGCAAATGAATGAAACTAAGGTGATCACCCAGGGAGTTCCATCTACCTTCCAGTCCCTGGGGGTGTATCCAAGCATTATTCACCATGATCGTACCCATCTGTTGCAGCCTGCAATCCTAACCACCGGTATCCTGAGATATATCAAGGTGAGTGCGGTTAGGACCACAGCTTGATGTGAGAGGAGCCGAATTATTTAATGACAGGTGATGGGAATGCCGTGGTATGGCCTGTTCCTTCACATTTACGTAAGGGTGGTCCTTGTCAATGTCCCCTCTATCTCCACAGCATGTGGGAGGGAATCATGATAACCCATCCAAATACCTTTTTTAATGTAATTCCGATACTTTCAACTTCAAAGATCCCCATCCTAACATTGTCCCTTGGGATAATTGGAATCCCTCGCACCAAGCCCAGTGGCCCACCGAAAGTGTCCTTGCAGCTGTCATTAACCCAGCCCTTGGTGAGCTGCTATAACTGACAGTGAGGAATGTTAGTGTGGGTGTTCTCCTGGAACAAATATTTACGCTGTTTGTCACTAATCCGGGATGGGACTTTTCTCGAGCATGAAGGATCGCTGCCTTCATTTCATCGTGGATGTCTCTCCCTCACTGTTGTCCCTCAGGGAGGGCTGAATGGCCTGGTGGACAAAGTCACATGGTGATTAATTTAATTTATTTGTCAGCATCCAGTCCGTGTATGACAGACTGTCGGCCTATCTCATTCAAAAATGTATCTGGGTTTGAGACAGAAACAAACAGAGTGGCCTTTTTGGTGCTGCCCACCAGCTGGGTGCCTGGAATGGCTGTTGTGTACGGAGTGAGACCATAAGCTGCTTTACACTGGGTAACCACAGGATTCATGGAATCTGGGTCCGGCTGTGGGTCAGGGCTGGGGGCAAAAGGTGCAGTTACCTGGGAGACAGGCAGTGGGAGACCCCATCTGTGATGTGTCAGTGTGGGGCCTGTCATTATCTCCCTGGGGAGGTAGAACCCCAAAGGCACACATTATCCCATTCTGGGAGGGTTCCTAGTTCCCTAGGGATTGTATTTGCTCCTGGCACCTCCTACTAGGGCCTGATGTGTGTTGTTCCGTGTTGCAGGTGTACAGGACCCATGCAGCTGCTTGGAGCTCATACACTGTCCTTCCAGATTGTCAATGTAACCTGAGGCTGCCTCCCCATCCCCAGAGACCCTCCTTTCAATGGATTGGGCTCTTCCCAAGTGGAACTGGAGTGGTCCCATGTTGGTGAGATTTTCCTGCAACCTTCTGTCCTGCTCATTGTGTCGGAGACCTAGCTCTGTCACAGCCTGTAGTTTTCCCTTGGGTGACCGGATCCCAGCTGCCTTATCCCAGCCGGGGGTCCTCCAGGCTATCGGCAGTGGAGTGAGCTTTCCAGCTTCCTTCCCAGGTTCTCTTTGGGCATCTCACCACAGCTCCTGTACCAGGAATCCTTCACTGCAAGGCCAGGCTGGCTTCCTGCCAAATTCTGCAGGACTGTTTCACATTTGTACCGGCTCGTGTGCATATTGCTTTGGTCGCTTCTGTATTATGGGATACCTGGGTATGTTCATAGAGTCATAGAGTTCTACAGCATGGAGACAGGCTCTTTGGCCCAAACTGGTCCATTCACACTAACCCAGTTTCCCTGCACTTGACCCATATCATTCCAATACGTTCCTCTCCATGTATTTGTCCAAGTGCATTTTAAATGTTATTGAATGGATCCTCCTCGACCACTTGCACTGGTAGTTCATTCCGTATGTGGACCACCCTCTGGTAAAAGCATTGTCCCTCAGGTTCCCTTTTAATCTTCCCCTTTCTCCTTAAACTGATGCCCTTTCATCCTTGATTCCCCAAGCCTTGGATAAAGACTGAGTGTATTCACCCTATCCATGCCTTCCATGACCTTATACACCTCTATAAGGACACCCCCTCAGTCTCCTACACACGAAAGAAAATGTCCTTGCTTGTCCAACCTCTCTCTATATCTGTCTAGTTGAGTTCTGGCAACATCCTTGTAAGTTTCTTCTGCACTCTTTCCAGTTTAATAACATCCTTCCGATAGCAAGGTGGGTAAAACTGAACACAATACTCCGTGTGCGGCCTCACTAACATCCTGCACAACTACAACAGAACTTCCCAACTTCGATATTCCATGCCCTGACTGGTGAAGGGCCCAGTGTGCCAAAAGACTTCTTCATTGCCCTGTCTCCCTGAGTTCAGAGAGACGTGCTCCTGTCATCCAAGGTCGCTCTGTTCCACTACACTCCTTCAGGCCCTACCATTCCCCATGAAACCCCTGTCTTGATGTGGCTTTCCAAAATGCAAGATCTCGCACTTGTTTATATTAAACTCCATTTGCCATTTCTCAGCCCAATTCCCCAGCTGATCAAGGCCGTGTTGCAATTGCTGAGAACCTTCCTCACTTATTTTAGTGTAATCTGCAAACTTACGAATCATGCCTTAAACATCCTCATCCAAATCATTGATATAGATAACAAACAGCAATGGGCCTAGCACTGACCAGCTGCGCGGCACAATGGCTCAGTGGTTAGCACTGCTACCTCGAGACATCTCTCTCTCTCTCTCTCACTCTCTCTTTCCCTTGCTCTCACCCCCTCACTCGTATTCTCTCTTTCTCACTCTCTCTCTCCCTTCCCCTCACTCACTCTTCACCCAAACCCTCTCTCTCACCCGTCTCTCTCTCTCTCCCTTGCGTCTCCCTCTCCCTCATCCTTCTGTCTCTGGCTTGCCCGCTATCTCTCCCTATCACGCTCTGTCCCCTCTCTATCTTTCTCTCTCTCTCTCTCTTTCCCTTCTCGTGCGCTCTTTCACTCTCTCAGACTCTCTCTCTCATTTCCATCCCCTCCTCCCGCTCAGTTGCACCTCTCTCTCTCTTGCCCCCTCTCTCTCTCTCACTCACTCGCCCCCTCTCTCGCCCCACTCTCTTGCTCGACCCTCTCTCTACCCAACTCTATCACCCCTCTCTCTCACCCCTTCACACTCTCAACCTCTCTTGCTCACATCCCCTCTCACTATCAACCCATCTCTCTCACCCTCTCTCCCCCACCTCTCTCTCTCTCTTCCCCTTTCTCTCTGCCCCTCTTGTGCTCTCTACTCCTCTCTCACTCCACCTCTCTCACCCCCCCACTCTCCCCCTCTCTCTCGCCCACCAATCTTCCCCCACCACTCTCCCCCTCCCCCCCCTCCCCCTCCCCTTCTCTCCCCCTCTCTCTGCCCCCTCTCTCACCCCTTTCTCTCATGCTTCTCTCTCACCCCTTTCTCTCACCCCTCTCTTTCACCCCTCGTTCACACTCCCTCTCACTCTCAACCCATTTCTCTCTCACCCTCTCTCCCTCCCGGCCTCTCTCTCTCTCTTCCCCCTCTCTCTGCCCCCTTGTGCTCTATTCCCCCTCTCTCACTCCACCTCTCTCACTCCCCCTTTCTCCCCTCTCTCCCCCTCACACTTCTCCCCCTCTCTCCCCTCCCTCACCCTCTTCCCCTCCCCTCTGTCTCACCCCTCTGTCTCACCCCTCTCTCTCTCACACCACTCTCTCACCCCTCACACTCCCCCATCTCTCTCGCCCACCTCACTCCCCTTCTCCCCTCTCTCTCACCTCTCTCTCATTCCTCTCTCTTACACCTCTCTCCCCCTCTCTCTCCCCCTCTCTCCCCCCACTGTCTCTGCCCCTCGCTCTCCCATCTCCCCCCTCTCTCTCCCCTCTCTCTCCCCCTCTCTCTCCCTCTCTCTTCCTCTCTCTCCCCCACCACTGCCCTCTCTCCCTCCTCTCTTTCCCCTTTCTCCACCCATCTCACCCCATTTCTCTCACACTCTCTCTCCCCTCCCACTCTCTCTCACCCTTCTCTCACACCCTCTCTCCTCCCGTCTCTCCCCTCTATCTAAGCCCCCCGCTCTCCCTCCTTTGTCTCCCCGTCTCTCCCGCTCTCTCTCTCCCTCTTTCTCCTCCTCTCTCTACCCCACCTCTCCCCTCTCCCTCCTCTCTTTCCTCTCTCTCTCCTCCCTCTCTCCACCCATCTCACCCCATTTCTCTCACACCATCTCTCCCATCCCCCTCTCATTCACCCTTCTCTCACACTCCTCTCTCCTCCCGTTTTTCCCCCGTCTCACACCCCTCTCTCACTCCCCTCTCTCTCACCACTCTCTCACCGCTCTCTCACCCCTCTCTGTCACCCCTCTCTCTGCCACCCTCTCCCTCTACTCCTCTACCCCTTCTCTACCCCCTCTCTCCCCATCCCCTTCCCCATATGTCTCCCGCTGTTTAATCCCTCTCAACCCCCTCTCTCTCTCCCCCCTCTCTCCCCTTCTCTCAACCCCTCCTCCCCCTCTCCCCCCTCTCTCACCCCTCTATCATTCCTCACTCTCACCCCTCCCTCCCCTTTCTCTCCACCTCTCTCTCCCCCCTCTCTCCCCACTCTCTCTCGCCACATCTCTCCCCCTCCCTCACCCCTCCCTCTCTCTCCCCCTCTCTCTGACCCCCGCTCTCCCCTTCTGTCTCCCCCCTCTCCCGCTCTCTCTCTCCCTCTCTCCTCCTCTCTCCCTACCTCTCCCCTCTCTCTCCCCCCTCTCTCTCCCCTCTCTCTCCACCCATCTCACCCCATTTCTCTCACACTCCTCTCTCCCTCTTGTCTCTCCCCCCTCTCACTCCCCTCTCTCTCACCGGTCTTTCACCCCACTCTCTCATCCCTTTCTCTCATCCCTCTCTCTCACCCCTCTCTCTCCCCTTCTCTCGCGCCTCTCTCCCCCATCCCATCCACTCTCTCTCTCTTCCGCTCTCTCTCACCCCTCTCAACCCCCTCTCTCACCCCTCTCTCTTCCCCCCCTCTCTTTCCCGCCTCTCTCTTACCCCCTTTCTCTCACCCAACTCTCAGAAACTCTCCCTGACACGCCGCTCTCTCTCACCCCCTCTCTTCCTCACTCCCTCCGTCTCTTGCTCACACTCTCTCACTCACGTTCTCTCTCGCTCACAATCTCTCTCACTCTCTCTCTCACCGACTCTCTCTCTCGACCACACTCTCTTTCTCACCCCTCTCTCTCTGTCTCACGCCCCTCTCTCTCAGCCCTCTCTCTCTCTCACCCCTCTCTCTCTGTGTCACGCCCCTCTCTCTCACCCCTCTCCCTCTCACCCCTCTCTCTCACCCTCTCTCTCTCTCTCGCTTTCACCCCTCTCTCTTACATCTCTCTCTCTTACCCCTCTTCTCACCCATCTCTCTCTCTCAGCCCTCTCTCACCCCTCTCTCTTACCTCACTCTCTCTCACCACTCTCTCTCACCCTCTCTCTCACCCCTCTCTCTCACCCCGTGTCTGCCTCACCTCCTCTCTATCCCAACCCCTCTCTCTCTCACTGCCTCTCTCTCAACACACTCTCTCACTCAACCCCTCTCTCTCTCTCCCCCCTCTCTCTCCCCCTCTATCTCTGCCCATTCTCTCAAACCCTCTCTCTCTAACCCCCTCACTCACCCCGTCACTCTCTCGCCCCCCTCTCTCTCATCCCCTCTCTCTCGCCCCTCTCTCTCACCTCTCTCCCACTCAACCTCTCTCTCTCTCACACCCCTCTCTTTCACCCCTCTCTCTCACCCCTCTCTCTCACCCCTCTCCCTCTCAAACCCTCTCTCTTTCACCCCCCCACGCACTGCGTCTCTCTCATCTCCCTCTCTCTCTTCCCCCCTCTCTCTCACCCCATGCTCTCGCTCACCCCTCTCTCTCTCACCCCTCTCTCACCCTCTATCGCTTTCACCCCGTCTCTCACACACTCCCTCTCTCTCGCCCCGTCTCTGTCGCCCCTTTCTCTCTCGCCTCCTCTCTCTCTCGCCTCTCTCTCTTCCCCGTCACACTCTCCACCCTCTCTCTCTCCCCTCTCTCTCCCCCCTCTCTCGCCCTCTATCTCTCCACCTGTCTCTCACCCCCTGACTCTCTCACCACGTCACTCTCTCTCCCCTCTCTCCCTCACTACTCTCTCTCTCACCCCCACTCTCTCACCCTATCCTCTCGCTCACCCCTCTCTTTCACCCCTCTCCCTCACCCTCTCTCTCTTTCACCCCGTCTCTCACACACTCTCCTCTCTCTCGCCCCCTGTCTCTATCGCCGTCTCTCTCTCGCTCACCCATCTCTCACCCCCTCTCTCTCACCCCTGTCTCTCACCCTCTCTCTCTCTCACCCCAACCTCTCGCTCACCCCCTCTCTCACCCCCTCCCTCACCCTCTCTCTCTTTCACACCGTCTCTCACACAGTCCCTCTCACCTCCGTCGCTCTCGCCGTCTCTCTCTCTCTCTCGCCCCCCTCTCTCGCGCCTTTCTCTCTCCCCCTCACTCTCTCCCTCCTCTCTCTCTCCCTCTATCTCTCTCCCTGTCTCTCAGCCCCTCTATCTCACACCCCCTCACTATCTCACCCCGTCACTGTCTCTCCCACTCTCTCTCTCACCGCCTCGCTCCCAACACCCTCTCTCACTCATCCCCCTCTCTCTCACCCCTCTCTCTGTCTCACCACTCTCTCTCACCCTCTCTCTCATCCCCTCTCTCTCACCCCGTCTCTCTCACCCCCTGTCTGTCTCAGCTCCTCTCTCTCCACCCCTCTCTATCTCTCACCCCCTCTTTCTCACCCCCGTCTGTCTCACCTCCTCTCTCTTTCATACACCTCTCTCTCTCACTGTCTCTCTCGTAACACCCTCTCTCACTCACCTCCTCTCTCTCACACCTCTCTCTCTCACCCGTTCTCTCTATCTCACTTCACTATCTCACTCACCCCTCTCTCTCTCTCAACCCTCTCTCTCATCCCTCTATCTGTCCCTCTCACCCTCTCTCTCTTTCACCCCGTCTCTCTCTCTCTCACCCCTCACTCTCTTTCACCCCTCTCTTTCTCACACCTCTCTCTCCCCTCTCTCTACCTCACCCGACTCTCTCTCTCTCACTCCCTCTCAGTCTCTCATCCCTCTCTCTCTCTCACTGCTCTCTCTCTCACCCCCCTCTCACCCCCTCACTCTCTTAAGCCTCTCTGACACCCTCTCTCTCATCCCTCTCTCTCTCACCCACTCTCTTTCTCGCTCTCACCCTTCTCTCCCTCACCCCCCTCACTCTCTCACCCCTCTCTATCTCACCCCTCTCTATCTCTCATCCCCCTCTCCCACCCCCGTCTCTCTCACCTCCTCTCTCCCATGCCCCTCTCTCTCACTGCCTCTCTCGCAATACCCTCTCTCACTCATTCCCTCTCTCTCTCACACCTCTCTCTCTCTCTCTCACCCGTTCACTCTATCTCACTTCACTATCTCACTCACCCCTCTCTCTCTCAACCCTCTCTCTCATCCCTCAATCTCTCCCTCTTACCCTCTCTCTCTCACCCCGCGCTCTCTCACCCCTCTCTCTCTTTCACCCCTCTCTTTCTCACCCCTCTCTCTCTCCCCCTCTCTGTCTCTCATCCCCCTCTCTCTCTCACCCACTCTCTCTCTCTCACCCCCTCTCACACCCTCCCTCTCGCATCCCTCTCTCTCTCTCATCCACTCTCTCTCTCGCTCTCACCCTTCTCTCCCTCACCCCTCTCTCTCACACTCTCTCCCTTTCAACCCACCTCTCACACACTCCCTCTCTCTCAACCCCTCGCTCTCTCATCCCTCTCTCTCTCTCCCACCCTTCTCTCTCTCAGCCACCTCTCTCTCTCACCCTCTCTCACTCACCCTCTCTCTCTTTCACTCCCCTCTCTCACACACTCCCTCTCTCTCACCCCTCTCTCATGCCATGCTCTCTCTCCCCTCTCACTCACCGCTCTCCCTCACTCTCTCTCTTTCTCCCCGTCTCTCACACACTCCCTCCCTCTCGCCCCCTGTTTCTCGCACCACCTCTTTCTGTCCCCCTCACACTCTCGCGCCTCTCTCTCGACCCTCTCTTTCTCTCCCTCTCTCTGTGTCCCTCCTCTCTCTACCCCCTCTATCTCTCCCTTGTCTCTCAGCCCCTCTCTCTCTTTCACCGCCCTCGCTCACACACTGCCTCTCTCTCGCCCTCTCTCTCGCACCCCGTCTCTCTCTCTCTCCCGTCTCTCTCAGCCCTCTCTCTCTCAGCTCTCTCTCCCCCTCTGCTCTCTAACCCTCTCTCTCATCCCTCTCTTACCCCCCTCTCTCTTACCCTCCTCCCTCTCTCTCTCACCCCTCTCTAAGCCTTCTCCTATTCTCATCCCTCTCTCTCTTACACCGCTCTCTCTCCCCCCTCTCTCCCCCCCATCTCTCCCTGTTTCTCACCCCCGTCACTCTCTCACCCCATTACTCTCTCCCCCTCTCTCTCACCTCCCCTCTCTCAACACCGTCTCTCACTCATCTCCCCTCTCTCTCACACCCCTCTCTCTCCCCGCCTGTCTCACCCTCTCTCTCACCCTCTCTCTCACCCCCTCTCTCACCCCCTCTCTCTTACCTCCAGTCTGTCTCCCCTCCTCTCTCTCACCCCCTCTCTCTCACCCCTGTCTCACCTCGTCTCGCTCTCTCACCCCCTCTCTCTCAACACCATCTCGCATACACATTCTCTCTCTCTCACCCCCTCTCTCCCTCACCTCTCTTCTCACCCATTCTCTCTATCTCAACTCACTATCTCACTCATCCCTCTCTCTCACTCTCTCTCAAACCCCACTATCTCTCACCCCTCTATCTCACACCCCCTCTCTCGTTCTCTCAACCTCTCTCTCTCACCACCTCACCCTCTCTCCCACGCTTACCCACGGTCTCTCTCACCCACACTCTATCTCACACTCTCACCCGCTCTCTCTCAACCGCTCACACCCCCATCTCTCTCTCATCCCCTTATCTTTCTCACCCTCTCTCTCTCACTCATGCCCCTCTCTCTCACCCCTCTACCTCACCCTCTCTGTCTTTCACCCGTCTCTCACACACTCCCTCAATCTCCTCCCCATCTCCCTTGCCGCCTCTCTCTCAACACCCTCTCTCACTCACCCCTCTCTCTCTCAACCCTCTCTCTCTCTCGCTCTCACCCTTCTCTGTCTGACTCCTCTCATCCCTCTCTCTCACCCTCTCTTTCTTTCACCCATCTCTCACACACTCCCTCAATCTCACCCCCTGTCTCTCTCGCCACCTCTCTCTCAACACCCTCTCTCGCTCATCCCCTCTCTCTCTCTCACCCCTCTCTCTGTCTCACCCCCCTCTCTCACACTCTCTCTCACCCTCCACTCACACCACCTGTCTGTCTCACCTCCTCTCTCTCCCACCCTTTCTCTCTCTCGCTCTCACCCTTCTATCTTTGACTCCTCTCTCTCGCCTCCTCTCTCACCCCTCTCTCTCTCTCTCAACCCATGCTCTCGCTCACCCCTAGAATTCACCCTTTTCTCTTACCCTCTCTGTCTTTCACCCGTCTCTCACACACGCCCTCAATCTCGCCCCCCTATCTCTCTTGCCGTCTCTCTCTCAACACCCTCTCTCACTCACCCCTCTCTCTCTCAACCCTCTCTCTTACCCCTCTCTCTCACCCTCTCTCTCTCTCGCTCTCACCCTTCTCTCTCTGACTCCTCTCTCTCATCCCTCTCTTACCCCTCTCTCTCTTACACTCCTCCCTCTCTCTCACCCCTCTCTCAGCCCTCACATACTCTCACCCCTCTCTCTTACACCACTCAGTCTCTCTTCCCCTCTCTCTTTACCCTGCTCTCTCATCCCACTCTCTCTCCCCTGTCTCTTAAACCTCTCTCTATCTGTCTCACCCATTTCTCATCCTCCACTCTCTCTCAAACCCCTCTCTCTCACCCCTTTCTCAAAACCTCTTTCTCTCACTCTCTTTCACACCTCTCTCTCAACCCTCATCGTCTCAAACCCCTCTCTCTCACCCACCTCTCTCACCCCTCTCTATCTCACCCCTCTCTCTCTCACCCCTCTCTCTTTCAACCCTCTCTCTCGCACCCCTCTCTCTCGCACCCCATGCTCTCACTCACCCCTCTCTGTCTTTCAACTCATCTCTCACACACTCCCTCAATCTCACCCCCGTCTCTCTCGCCACCTCTCTCTCAACACCCTCTCTCACTCATCCCCTCTCTCTCTCACCCCTCTCTCTGTCTAACCACTCTCACTCACCCTCTCACTCACGCCCCACTCACACCACCTGTCTGTCTCACCTCCTCTCTCTCCCACCCTTTCTCTCTGTCAACCCCTCTCTCTCCCACCCGCATCCCTCTCTCTCACCCCTCTCTCTCCCCTCTCTCTCTCACACCCATCTCTCTCTCACACCTCTCTCTCACCTCTCATTCACGCCCCTCTCTCACACACTCCCTCACTCTCGACCCGTCTCTCTCTCATCCTTTTCTCTCACCCCTCTCTCTCTCGCCCCTTTCTCTCTCACTCCATGCTCTAGCTGACCCCTCTCTCTCACCCCTCTCTCTCACCCTCTCTTTCTTTCACCCCGTCTCTCACACACTCCCTCAATCCCGCCCCCTGTCTCTCTCGCCACCTTTCTCTCTCTCCCCCGTCTCTCACCCCCTGACTCTCTCACCCCGTCCCTCTCTCTCCCTCTCTCTCTCTCTCATCGCCTCTCTCTCAACACGCTCTCTCACTCATCACACCTCTCTCATCCCTCTCTCTCTCACCCCATGTCTGTCTCACCTCCTCTCACTCACTCCCCTCTCTCTCATCCTTTCTCTCTCTCACACACCCGCTCTCTCTCACCCCTCTCTCTCTCGTTCACCCCTCTCTCAGCCCTCTCTCTCCCTCACCCGACTCTCTCTCTCGCTCCCTCTCTGTCTCTCACTCCTCTCTCTCTCTCTCACCCTCTCACAGTCTCACCCCTCTCTCTCACCCTCTCTGTCTCAGCCCTTCTCTCTGTCTCTCTCTCTCACGCCCCTCTCTCTCACTCCTATCTCCCTCTCACCCCTCTCTCTCAGCCTCTCTCTCTTACACCTCTCTCTCTCAACCCTCTCTCTCACCTCTCTCTCACACACACACATTCTCTCTCTCGCTCTCACCTTTCTCTCTCTCACTCCTCTCTCTCTCACCCTCTCTCTTTCACTGCCCTCTCTAACACACTGCCTCTCTCTCGACCCCTCTGTCTCACCCCGTCTCTCTCTCTCACGCCTCTCTCTCTCTCTCACTTATCTCTCTCACTCCGCTCTCTATCATCCCTCTTTTACCCCCTCTCTCTTACACTCCTCCCTCTCTCTCATCCCTCTCTCAGCCCGCTCATACTCTCACCCCTCTCTCTTACATTACTCTCTCTCTCCTTCTTTCTCCCTCTCTCTCCCTTCCCCTCTCTCTCATCCCGCACTCTCACCCCTCTCTCTTACACCCCTCTCTCTTACACCCCTCTCTATCTCTCTCACCACTCTATCTCACCCACACTCTATATCTCACCCTCTCTCTCTCTCACCCTCTCTCTCTCACATCTCTCTCACCCCCCTCAGCCTTCTCTGTCTCACCCCTGTCTCTCTCACACGCCCCTCTCTCACCCCTCTTCCTTACACCCCTCTCTCTCTCCCTCTCTCTCTACCCCTCTCTTTCATGACACTCCCTCACCCCTCTCTCTCTCACCCTCTCTCTCTCTCATCCCCTCTCTCTCAGCCCCTCTCTCTCACCCCCTTCTCTTCCTCACACCTTCTCGCTCTTAACATTCTCTCTCTCACCCCTCTCGCGCTCTCTCACCCTCATTCTCTCTCTCACCTCCCTCTCTCACACGTTCTCTCTCCCTTGCCCCCTACACTCTCCCACTCCATCTCGCCCACTCTCTTTCACGCCCACTCTCTACTTCTGCCCCCCTCTCACTCTCTCTCTCGCCCACTCTCTCTCAACCACTCTCTCTCTCACCCACCCTCTCTCTCGCTCCCTCTCTCTCACACACCCCTCTCCCTCTCTCACCCCTCTCGCGCTCACTCTCACTCCCTCTTTCTCAGTCCCTCTCTCTCTCACACCCTCTCTCTCTCACACCCTCTCACTCTCACACCCTCTCACTCTCACTCCCTCTCTCTCACGCCCTGTCTCTCTCTCACACCCCTTCCCTCTCACACCCTCACTATCTCACCCTTTCTCTCTGACCCCTCTCACACCCATGTCTCTCTCCCCTCTCTCTCACCCCTCTCGCGCTCTCTCACCTCTCTCTCTTGCCCACTCTCTCTCTCTCGCCCACTCTCTCTCTCTCACCCACTCTCTCTCATCCACTCTCCCTCTCGCCCACTCTCTCTCTCGCCCACTCTCTCTCGCCCACTCTCTCTCTCTCACCCACTCTCTCTCATCCACTCTCCCTCTCGCCCACTCTCTCTCTTGCCCACTCTCTCTCGCCCACTCTCTCTCTCTCACCCACTCTCTCTCATCCACTCTCTCTCACACCCACTCTCTCTCACACCCACTCTCTCTCTCACACCCACTCTCTCTCTCACTCACTCTCTCTTTTCACACACTCTCTCACCCACTCTCTCTCTCGCCCACTCTCTCTCTTGCCCACCCTCTCTCTCTCGCCCACTCTCTCGCCCACTCTCTCTCTCTCGCCCACTCTCTCTCTCACACCCACTCTCTCTCTCTCGCTCACTCTCTCTCTCACACACTCTCTCACCCACTCTCCCTCTCGCCCACTCTCTCTCGCCCACTCTCTCTCTTGCCCAATCTCTCTCGCCGACTCTCTCTCTCGCCCACTTTCTCTCTCTCGCTAACTCTCTCTCTAACCCACTCTCTCTCTTGCCCACTCTCTCTCTCGCCCACTCTCTCTCTCACTCACTCTCTCTCTTGCCCACGCTCTCTCTTGCCCACTCTCTCTCGTGCACTATCTCTCTCGCCCACTCTTTCTCTCGACCACTTTCTCTCTCTCGCTCACTCTCTCTCTAACCCACTCTCTCTCTCGCCCACTCTCTCACACCCACTCTCTCCCTCTCGCCCACTCTCTCTCTCTCTCACACTCTCTCTCGCCCACTCTCTCTCTCTCGCCCACTCTCTCTCTCTCTCTCACGCCCACTCTCTCTCTCACCCACTCTCTCTCACGCCCACTCTCTCTCTCACCCACTCTCTCTCACGCCCACTCTCTCTCTCGCCCACTCTCTCTCTCACTCACTCTCTCTCTTGCCCACGCTCTCTCTTGCCCACTCTCTCTCGTGCACTATCTCTCTCGCCCACTCTTTCTCTCGCCCACTTTCTCTCTCTCGCTCACTCTCTCTCTAACCCACTCTCTCTCTCGCCCACTCTCTCACACCCACTCTCTCCCTCTCGCCCACTCTCTCTCTCTCACACACTCTTTCTCGCCCACTCTCTCTCGCCCACACTCTCTCTCACACACTCTCTCTTTCCCACTCTCTCTCTCACACTCTCTCTCTCTCTCGCCCACTCTCTCTCTCACACACTCTCTCTTGCCCACTCTCTCTCTCCCACCCACTCTCCCTCGTGCACTATATCTCTCGCCCACTCTTTCTCTCGCCCACTTTCTCTCTCTCGCTCAGTCTCTCTCTCTCTCTCGCCCACTCTCTCTCTCGCCCACTCTCTCTCACACTCACTCTCTCTCTTGCCCACGCTCTCTCTTGCCCACTCTCTCTCGTGCACTATCTCTCTCGCCCACTCTTTCTCTCGCCCACTTTCTCTCTCTCGTTCACTCTCTCTCTAACCCACTCTCTCTCTCGCCCACTCTCTCACACCCACTCTCTCTCTCTCGCCCACTCTCTCTCTCTCACACACTCTCTCTCGCCCACTCTCTCCCTTGCCCACTCTCTCTCTCTCTCACCCACTCTCTCTCACGCCCACTCTCTCTCTCACCCACTCTCTCTCACGCCCACTCTCTCTCTCACCCACTCTCTCTCACGCCCACTCTCTCTCTCTCACCCACTCTCTCTCACGCCCACTCTCTCTCTCACCCACTCTCTCTCTTGCCCACTTTCTCTCCCGCCCACCCTCCCTTGCCCACTCTTTCTCTCGCTGACTCTCTCTCTAACCCACTCTCCCTCTCCACCACCCTCTCTCTTGCCCACACTCTCTCTCACTCACTCTCTCTCTCACCCACTCTCTCTCGCCCACTCTCTCTCTCACACACTCTCTCTTGCCCACTCTCTCTCTCGCCCACTCTCTCACGCCCACTCTCTCTCTCTCTCACCCACTGTCTCTCTCTCGCCCACTCTCTCTCTCACACACTCTCTCTTGCCCACTCTCTCTCTCACACACTCTCTCTCTCACGCCCACTCTCCCTCGCCCACTATCTCTCTCACCCACTCTCTCTCTCACCGACTCTCTCTCTTGCCCACTCTCTCTCCCGCCTACTCTCCCTCGCCCAGGATCTCTCTCACCCACTCTCTGTCTCGCCCACACTCTCTTGCCCACTCTCTCTCTCACCCACTCTCTCTCACCCACTCTCTCTCTTGTCCAATCTCTCTCTCACGCCCACTCTCCCTCGCTCACTCTCTCTCTCACACACTCTCTCTTGCCCACTCTCTCTCTCACACACTCTCTCTCTCACGCCCACTTTCCCTCGCCCACTCTCTCTCTCACCCACTCTCTCGCCCACTCTCTCTCTCACCGACTCTCTCTCTTGCCCACTCTCTCTCCCGCCTACTCTCCCTCGCCCAGGATCTCTATCACCCACTCTCTCTCTTGCCCACTCACTCTCCCGCCTACTCTCTGTCTCGCCCACTCTCTGTCTCTCCAACACTCTCTCATGACCACTCTCTCTCCCACTCTCTCACTCTCGCCCACTCTCTCTTGCCAATGCTCTCTCTTGCCCATTCTCTCTCTCGCCCACTCTCTCACTCTCGCCCACTCTCTCTCGCCCATTCTCTCTCTCGCCCACTATGTCCCTCTTGCCCCTCTTACTCTCACCCACACTCTCTCTCTCGCCCACTCACTCTCTCTCTCGCCCACTCTCTCTCTCGCCCACTCTCTCACTCTCTCCCACTCTCTCTCGCCCACTCTCACACTCTCTCCCACTCTCTCACTCTCTCCCACTCTCTCTCTCGCCCACTCTCTCTCACGCACTCTCTCACTCTCTCCCATTCTCTCTCTCGCCCACTCTCTCACGCCCACTCTCTCACTCTCGCCCACTCTCTCTCTCGCCCACTCTCTCTCTCGCCCACTATGTCCCTCTTCCCCCCTCTCACTCTCACCCACACTCTCTCTATCGCCCACTCACTCTCTCTCTTGCCCACTCTCTCTCCCGCCGACTCTCCCTCGCCCACTATCTCTCTCACCCACTCTCTGTCTTGCCCGCTTTCTCTCTCTCGCCCACTCTCTCTCTCTCTCACCCACTCTCTCTCACCCACTCTCTCTCTCACCCGCTTTCTCTCTCTCGCCCACTCTCTCTCTCGCCCACTCTCTCTCTCACCCACTCTCTCTCTCATCCACTCTCTCTCGCCCACTATCTCTCTCTCGCCCACTCTCTCTCTCACCCACTCTCTCTCTCATCCACTCTCTCTCGCCCACTCTCTCTCTCTCGCCCACTCTCTCTCTCACCCTCTCTCTCTCTCATCCGCTCTCTCTCGCCCACTATCTCTCTCTCGCCCACTCTCTCTCTCACCCACTCTCTCTCTCATCCACTCTCTCTCGCCCACTATCTCTCTCACCCACTCTCTGTCTCTCCAACACTCTCTCATGACCACTCTCTCTCCCACTCTCTCTCTCTCTCTCGCCCACTCTCTCTCGCCCACTCTCTCTCTCGCCCACTATGTCCCTCTTCCCCCCTCTCACTCTCACCCACACTCTCTCTATCGCCCACTCTTTCTCTCTCTCGCCCACTCTCTCTCACCTAATCTTTCGTCCAGTCTCTCTCTCACCCACTCCCTCTTGCCCACTCTCTCTCGGCCACACTATCTTTCACCCACTCTCTCACTCTCTCTCTCTCACTCTTTCGCTCACCCACTCTATATCTCGCCCACTCTCTCACTCTCTCCCACTCTCTCTCTCGCCCACTCTCTCACTCTCGCCCAGTCACACTCTCGCCCACTCTCTCTTTGGTCCGGTCTCTCTCTCACCCACACTGTGTCTCGCCCACTCTCTCTCTCGCCCGCTTTCTCTCTCACCCACACTCTCTCTCGCCCACTCTCTTACTCTTTCCTACTCTCTCTCTCGCCCACTCTCTCCCACGCCCACTCTCTCATTCTCTACCACTCTCTCTCTCGCCCACTCTCTCATTCTCTTCCACTCTCGGTCTCGCCCACTCTCTGTCTCGCCCACTCACACTCTCGTCCAGTCTCACGCTCACCCACTCTCTCTCTCGCCCACTCTCTTACTCTCTCCTACTCTCTCTCTCGCCCACTCTCTCCCACGTCCACTCTCTCATTCTCTACCACACTCTCTCTCGCCCACTCTCTTACTCTTTCCTACTCTCTCTCTCGCCCACTCTCTCCCACGCCCAATCTCTCATTCTCTACCTCTCTCTCTCTCGCCCACTCTCTCATTCTCTTCCACTCTCGGTCTCGCCCACTCTCTGTCTCGCCCACTCACACTCTCGTCCAGTCTCACGCTCACCCACTCTCTCTCTCGCCCACTCTCTTACTCTCTCCTACTCTCTCTCTCGCCCACTCTCTCCCACGCCCACTCTCTCATTCTCTACCACTCTCTCTCTCGCCCACTCTCTCATTCTCTTCCACTCTCGGTCTCGCCCACTCTCTGTCTCGCCCACTCACTCTCTCTCGCCCAGTCTCACTCTCGCCCACTCTCTCTCACCCACTCTTTCTTTGGTCCAGTTTCACGCTCACCCACTCTCTGTCTCACCCACTCTCTCTCTCACCCACTCTCTCTCTCACCCACACTCTCTCTCGCCCACTCTCTCACTCTAGCCCTCTCACTCTCTCACCCACTCTCTTTCTCGCTCACACTCTCTCCTGCCCACTCTCTCTCTCGCCCAATCTCTCATTCTCGCCCACTCTCTCTTGCCAACTCTCTGTCTCGCCCACTATGTCCCTCTTCCCCCTCTCACTCTCACCCACACTCTCTCTCTCGCCCACTCACTCTCACTCTCACCCACACTCTCTCTCTCGCCCACTCTCTCATTCTCGCCCACTCTCTCTCGCCAACTCTCTGTCTCGCCCACTATGTCCCTCTTCCCCCTCTCACTCTCACCCACACTCTCTCTATCGCCCACTCACTCTATCTCTCGCCCACTCTCTTTCGCCCACTCTTTCTCTCTCTCGCCCACACTCTCTCTCACTCACTCCCTCTTGCCCACTCTCTCTCTCGCCCACTATCTCCCTCTGCCCCCTCTCTCTCGCCAACTCTCTCTCTCGCCCATTCTGTCTCACCCACTCTCTGTCGCACACTCTCTCACCCACTCTCTCTCTAGCCCTCTCACTCTCTCACCCACTCTCTCACTCTCGCCCTTTCTCTCTCTCTCACCCACTCTCTCTCTCACCCACACTCTCTCTCGCCCAATCTCTCACTCTAGCCCTTTCACTCTCTCACCCACTCTCTCACTCTCGCCCTTTCTCTCTCTCACACCCACTCCCTCTCTCGCCCACTCTCTCTCTCACCTACTCTTTCTCTATTGCCTACACTTTCTTTCGCCCACTCTCTCTCGCCCTCTCTCTCTCCCACTCTCTCTCTCGCCCACACTCTCTCTCGCCCACTCTCTCTCCCCCACTCTCTCACTCTCTCCCACTCTCTCTCACCCACTTTCTCTCGCCCACTCTCTCACTCTCGCTCAGTCTCACTCTCACCCACTCTCTGTCTCTCCCACACTCTCTCTCACCCACACTCTCTTTCGCCCACTCCCTTTGCCCACTCTCTCTCTCGCCTACTATCTCCCTCTGCCCCCTCTCTCTCACCCACTCTCTCTCACCCACTCTCCCTCTGCCCCGTCACTCACTCTCTCCCACACTCTCTCTTGCCCGCTTTGTCTCACCCCCACTCTCTCATTTCCACTCTCTCTCTCGCCTTCACTGTCTCTCACCAACTCTCTGTCGCCCACACTCTCTCTCGCCCACACTCTCTCACCCTCTCTCTCTCGCCCACTCTCTCTCTTGCCCACTCTTTATCTCACCACTCTCTCTCACCGACTCTCGCCCGCTCTGTCTCTATCGCCCACTCTGTCTCTCTCCCACTCTCTCTCTCACCAACTCCTAACACGCCCAGTTTCTCTCTCACCCACTCTCTCTCTCTTCCACTCTCTCTCTCACCCACTCTCTCTCTTGCCCACTCTCTCTCTCGCCCAGACTCTCTCTCTCGCCCACTCACACTCTCTCTCGACAATCTCTCTCTCGCCCACTCTCTTTCGCCCACTCTTTCTCTCTCTCGCACATCTCTCTCACCCAATCTCTCTTTTGCGCAGTCTCTCTCTCACCCACACTCTCTCTCGCCCACTCCCTTTGCCCACTCTCTCACTCTTGCCCACTATCTCCCTCTGCCCCCTCTCTCTCACCCACTCTCTCTCGCCCATTCTCCCTCTGCCCCCTCACTCACTGTCGCCCACACTCTCTCTCGCCCACTCTGTCTCACCCCCACTCTCTCACTTCCACTCTTTCTCTCGCCCACTGTCTCTCGCCCACTCTCTGACGCACACTCTCTCGCCCACTCTCTCTCTCGCCTTCACTCTCTCTGACCCACTGTCTGTCGCCCACTCTTTCTCTCGCCTACTCTTTCTATATCGCCCACACTCTCTCTCGCCCACACTCTCTCACCCTCTCACTTTCTCACCCACTCTCTCTCTCGCCTTCACTCTCTCTGACCCACTGTCTGTCGCCCACTCTTTCTCTCGCCTACTCTTTCTCTATCGCCCACACTCTCTCTCGCCCACACTCTCTCACCCTCTCTCTCTCTTGCCCACTCTCTCTCTCGCCCACTCTTTCTCTCACCACTCTCTCTCACCGACTCTCGCCCACTCTGTCTCTATCGCCCACTCTTTCTCTCCCACTCTCTCTCTCACCAACTCCTAACTCGCCCAGTTTCTCTCTCACCCACTCTCTCTCTCTTGCACTATCTCTCTCTCCCCCACCCTCACTCTCGCCCACTCTCTCTCTTGCCCACCCTCTCTCTCCCCCACACTCTCACTCACCCTCACTCTCTCTCTCACCCATTCACTCTTTCGCCCAGTCTTTCTCTCGTCTATTCTCTCTCTCCCTCTCTCTCGCCCACTCTCTTTCTCGTGCACTATCTCTCTCTGCCCCCTCTCTCACTCTCACGTGCACACTCTCTCGCCCACACCTGCTCTCGCCCACTCTCTCTCTCGCCCACTATCTCCCCTGCCCACACTCTCTCACCCCAATCTCTCTCTCGCCCACTCCCTCACTCTCACCCACTCTCTCTCACCCCACTCTCTCACTCCCACTATTTCTCTCACCCACTCTCTCACTCCCACTTTCTCACTCACACGCTTTCTCTCGCCCACTCCCTCTCTTATCCCCTCTCTCTCTCTCGCCCACTCTCTGTCACCCACACTCTCTCTCTTGCCCACTCTCTCCCTCTGCCCCTCTCTCATTCTCTTCCACTCTCGCTCGCCCACTCTCTCACTCTCGCCCACTGTCTCTCTCTCACCACTCTCTCTCACAGCCATTCTCTCTCTTGCCCCCTCTCTCACTCTCTCCCACTCTCTCTCTCGCCCACTCTCTCTCTCACCCACTGTCTCTCGCCCAGTCTCCCTCTCGTCCTCTTTCTCTCCAACTGTCTCTCTCTCTCACCCACTCTCTCTCTCGCCCACTCTCTCTCTCTCGCCCACTCTCTCTCTCGCTCAGTCTCTCCCTCGCCCGCTCTCTCTCCCCCACTCTCTCTATTGCCCACTCTCTCTCTTGCCCACTCTCTCTCGCTCACTCTCTCACTCTCGCCCACTCAGTCTGTCTTGCCCAATCTCTCTCTTCCACACACTCTAACCCGCCCATTCTCTCTCCGTCACGCACTCACTCTCTCTCTCTCTCTCTCTCTCCCACTCATCTCTCGCCCACTCAAGCTCTCACCCACTCTCTCTCTCTCGCCCACTCTCTCTCTCGGCCACTCTCTCACTCTCGCCCACTCTCTCTCTCACCCACTCTCTCTCTCTCGCCCACTCTCTCTCTCCCGCCCACTCTCACTCGCCCATTCTCTCTCCCTCGCCCACTCTCTCTCTCTCGCCCACTCTCTCTCTCCCGCCCACTCTCACTCGCCCATTCTCTCTCCCTCGCCCACTCTCTCTCTCTTTCGCCCACTCTCTCTCACCCCCACTCTCTCTCGCTGACACCCTCTGTCGCCCACTCTCTCTCTCTCAACCATTCTCCCTCTCTCGCCCACTCTCTCTCTCGCCCACTGTCTCTCTCGCCCACTCGCTTACTCTCTCCCACTCTCTCTCTCTCGCCCATTCTCTCTCTCCCGCCCACTCTCACTCGCCCATTCTCTCTCCCTCGCCCACTCTCTCTCTCTTTCTCCCACTCTCTCTCACCCCCACTCTCTCTCGCTGACACCCTCTGTCGCCCACTCCCTTACTCTCTCCCACTCTCTCTCGCCCTCTGTCTCTCTCTCTCACACGCTCTCTCGCCCACTCTCTCTCTCTCGCCCACTCTCTCTCTCCCGCCCACTCTCACTCGCCCATTCTCTCTCCCTCGCCCACTCTCTCTCTCTTTCTCCCACTCTCTCTCACCCCCACTCTCTCTCGCTGACATCCTCTGTCGCCCACTCCCTTAGTCTCTCCCACTCTCTCTCTCGCCCTCTGTCTCTCTCTCTCACACGCTCTCTCGCCCACTCTCTCTCTCTCGCCCACTCTCTCTCTCGCGCCCACTCTCTCTCTCACCCACTCTCTCGCTCTCATCCACTCTCCCTCTCACCCACTC